>NC_056736.1:684461281-684516281 GCF_019279795.1 Protopterus annectens | reverse complement strand
ATAGGAAGCTGGACTACTTGAGTGCTTCAGTGATGAACAGGGTATTGGCTTACTAAAAATCATGATCAAACATTATACGCTGCAGATTACTGATTTATCGAATGAAGTTAAAGAACTGAACGGGGAAATTCTTTCTAGTACTGAATTTCCTCGTTATAAATATGACTATGATAGATCTTTTGCAACTATTGATCAGCTTTTGGTAAGACTAAAAGCTAATAAAAATAAGAAAATGGCAAGGGACCGACTTGCTTATAAGAACAATATAGCCTACCCTAAACCACCTTTATCCCAAACCAACACGAGGGTGGCAAGTACAACGCATGTAAGGGATGAAAACATAGAGACTGACGACTTGAATTACAACAACAGAGAGACTGATTCTAATCCTACTGGAAGAAATAACTCAGAATCTGGTGGAAACACTTGGTCTAACCGTCTAAGGAGAAATAAAGAGAGAGATGGTAACAACCCTAATTACTATGATCAAGAAGACAACTTTACTTATGCCTACCAAGGAGCCATTCCCAAAAAGACTTTCTACAACCAAAATAACCAAAAAAACAACCAGCGCCCCTTGACCAAACCGAGGAGATAACTAACGGGGCTGAATTTCCTACGATTATCACTAACAAAACAGGGGACTTTAAAATATATAACTATTCCAGCTTAGATATAGAACCCTGCTTCGTAGAGCTTTTGGCTAAAGGCTATACATTTATACCTAACCAACATATGGACCTTGTTGAGAGCATTAAAGATTTGAAACTGTTCGTAAGGAAACTCAACTTACAGTTGCTTTTAGGGAAATCTGAGCACGAGACTTCAACTTATTACATCCCGAGTGACTACAACCCCCCCTTGGACCCAACCCTCCAGATATTCGAAGACATGATGGAACTTGATTTGAGGGCTCTATCTAACAAGGAAAACAAAGTCTTCAATAACAACAAAAACTACAGGAAACCTAATACCACTACTGAAGAAAAAGATTTCCTTAACTTATTTAGAAACCTCAATGTGAGGGCTATTAAACCTGACAAGGGAGGGGGACTTGCCCTCTTTGATCAATGTGATTATATTTCTAGAGTGTCTAAAATGTTTGATAATGATACCTACTCAAAAGTCAGTGTAAATGAAATGAATCGTGCACATAGACTAGTGAAGAGCTACTTTAGTGATCTTTTCATCGAGGGGTATATAGATATAGATATGTACAACTACATCAAAAGTGAATGGCCTAGAATTCCTGTATTTTTTGCCACTCCAAAAATACACAAAGACCTTCATAACCCGCCCTTTAGGCCTTTGATCGATGGAAGAAACTCTTTCACTTACGCAAGCGCTAAACTAGTTGATAACATCCTGAAAAAATACTTAGGTAATGAAACCCATATTAGTAAAGACTCGTGGGCCTTCCTGACTAAAATGAATGATATTGAATTCAATGAGGAATTCAATTTCCTTACTGTAGATGTAGTCGACTTATATACTGTTATACCCCACGATATAGGTCTCGAATGGGTCAACTTATATTTGGTGAAAAAGGGCGCTCCATCTAATGAAGTCTATCTAGTTACATCTCTGCTTGACATAATCTTGACGAACAACTTCTTTCTTTTTGACAAAGACTACTACCTGCAGAAATGCGGAGTAGCCATGGGATCCCCAGTAGGAGCCAGTTTTGCAAACACAGTTATGGCCTACTGGGAGAATGAATATATCTTGAATTCAGACCAACTTGTAGACAATATCAAATACTATACTAGATTCCTAGATGACATCTTTATATGCCTGAAAGGGAACAAAAATATAGGAACAGATCTAGTCGATTACATGAATAACACGAGTTTCCTTAGATTCACCTTTGATTTTCAGGAGATTGTAATCAACTACCTTGACATTGAGTTAACAAAAGATATAGTAAACAAACAGTTTTCAGCAAAGATATACAGGAAGGCTACTTATAGTAATTCCTTCCTACATTTCTCGAGTCTACATCCCTATTGTCAAAAGAAAGCTATTGTTAAGGGACAAGCAATTAGAGTAGCCCGAATGGTAACAAGAGATGATGATTTCATGACGGAATGTGGATTCATTGAGGACATGTTCCACCACAGAGGGTACCCTAGAGTATTCCTAAATGATATTTTTGATGAAGTCAAAATGAAGAGAGCCAATGGGACTATTGGCCCTTTATTAAAGGTAAAGAACACCTATAGTAATCAAGGGGATAATACTGCCAGGATGGGCCAAATTGATGAGGAGATTAATAACAGGAATGTGGCCCTTGACTACTATGAGTCTGACCCAGGAGTAATCAAGGCCACTAACAGCAACCCAGGGGAGACTCCTAGATTCATTACAACTTTCAGTCTAGAAAGTAACATGATAAGAAGTATAATGGACAAAAACTGGGCTATATTTTCATATGATAAAAGATGTTCCCTAATTTCTAGTACTCCCCCTAAAACAACATATAGAAGGGGGAAAAATTTAAAAGCACTTTTAGAAAGACGAGGACAAAATACTAAAGAAAAAGGGACCTTTTGCTGCGGTTGCTGTAAATATTGTAAATATATCAAGAAGGGGAATAAACATGTGATCAATAATAAGACCTACACCCTGAATGTCAAACTGGACTGCAATTCTAGAATGGTGGTATACGGAGCTTTATGCTCTATATGTACATGTTTTTATATAGGTAAGACAGAAAGGAGGCTGCGAGATAGGATATATGAGCATGTCAATGCTATCTCAAATATGAAATTAGACAATGCCTTGAGTAAACATATTTCTGCCTTTCCTGACCATAGTTTTAAATTTGTGGGTCTTGATCAAATCAAACCCGATAGCAGAAGGGGACCATTTAACTTACTACTTGAAGAACACGAATTATCGTGGCAGTTCAGAACGAACGCCTTTATGGAACCTGGATTAAATGACCATTGTAATATCTTATGTCTTCTAAAACTTAAAAGTTTGATCAGATAACACTTACTTATTTATTTACGCTTATAATTATTTATTTATTTTCTAAATTATTTATTAATAGGGATACCATAAGACTATCTCATTTTAAGATGGTTAGAATGGTATTAAATAAGTGGATTATGTTGACAATATTAACAAAATTAACAACTTTATAAAAATTATGAGCTTAAACATTTCCAATAAAGAAATTGGACTTTATTTTACCTATTTAATTCTATTATTAATTTTATTTTTATTACAGTACCCTTTAAAGTTAAGAATTAATTAATTGGTTTGACACCAGGAAAATATATTGCTTTTATATACATAAGATCTAGTATCTATTCTTTGGGTAGATTTATCAAATAGTAAAAAAGATAGATCAATTTCTACTTTAAGGTCAATACACAAGGCTAGACCTAATAAAGTTCATATTTTGGGCTTTTCATTGAACATATTCATGCACAAATCTCACAAATGTTAGATCAGGGCAGGAACGATAAAAACCCACAGTCCCTGCTAAGAGCTAAATACATACTATTTAGAAGCTGAAAAGTAGGATCGCCCTTTTAAATTTCAAGGGCGGACTGCTCACTCAGTAATAGAACCAATTAAACTAATTGAGCTTTAATTATTTGATTTATGGAAGTGTGTGCAATATATAAGCTGGAGGCTGGTACTTACACTTTATCTGAAGAAGTCACCCTATTTAGGATGACGAAAAGCGCTTAATGCTACCTGTGGATTTTTAACTTTGTATTTGCGGATTTTACTGAATAAATTTAAGAACTGGTTTTTACACAACAACGAGCCTGGTTTTCTTTGGTCGGAGGCTTCTTTCTTTTGGTTTACTAGTTTTTGGAAAGTTTCATCAAGTTTTCGGTGCTTCAGTGATGGTCTCTGGCATGAAAGGCTGGTTAAGCTGTAGGGTTGCTAAGGGCACAGGGTGCATACATTTGAGAGAAAACTAGGACAGTTCAGCTGCAGAAGCAGTTACACTATCAAATGCATTATGTAGCAAAAAAATACATTAGACAGGGAGCTATGCACATATTAAACGATTATGCAGCACATTAAATACAGAAAAAGATAAAACACCACTTGTGTATAAAAACTCAGCCATGATAATGGTAATAATCCATTGTATTTCTCAACACAAGAGAAACTGAATTGTACATCAGAATGTCAGCTGCATGCCACATTTTATCAGTGCCCTCGTTTACAATGCAAATGGTACAAAGTTTATTTAATCTAATCTCTGGTGTAATGCAGTCAGAACTGCATGTCATTCACAAGGCCTCTTTAGGTTCAGAATCTAAATGCTTATTAAAGAGTTTCATGAATACTATGAAGTAAAAGTACATCTTCAAATGATGCAGTAAAACTGTATCACTCTTACATACTGAGCAACTTTTAAACTTTTTCAGTCTGTTACTGTTCAGACAAACATACTAGCTGCTAAGAGACATACTACTACCTCAATGGCTGTTTAACTGAGGGCTGCAGAGAGACTGATCTTACCCTCAGCTGTTGTGCAGATGGTTACCAATAGGCACAGTCTCTTCCATAAAGGTTACAGCTATTGTAGTCAGTCTTTCAGAAAGACATTCTGCAAGTTCATAGGCAAGTTATTATTACAGCTGCCCTTGTGGGCCATTTTAAGCTTTGCCAGTTTTCCCTTTTTGTGCCTGAATTAACCTGTTGCATTTGGTGTTGGACTGGCCTTACCCATCCAATGGTCAATGATTATATATTACCCCTAGTAAGATTAACTGGGATCATACGACAGATATTTGAGGGCAGCCATGGATGGGATAAAACATTTTGGAGCTGCCTCTGTCCATCAGTAGCACAGAAGGTAGTTCTGGGCTAAATATTCTGTTTCTCATCCATAAATCCAAGCTGCACATGAAAATGGACAGGGATGAACTTTGTTTTGCATGGATGGGGAGTCTGTTCCAGAGCAGTGGTATCTTCTGTGAGATAAACCTCTCTCTCAAAGCCATTCTGCTGATGTTGTAGAAGAGGTTTAGATTCCTAGACAGAGTATTTCTAATGCCATTTGATTTGTTACTGTGAAAAAAATCCATCAATATTGGGTCGGAGGATGCCTTGTATGCCAGACACAGGCCACCCCTTAGCAGTCTGTAGGAAACGGAGTACAGTGACAGGGCTTTGAGTTGCTTCATGTTATTTAGACCTTGCATTTTTTTAGTAAGCTACCTCTGTGGACATTCAAGTTGTTTCAAGTATCTGGACAGACACATGCCAGAGGGGGAATTATACTCAATGAGTGGCCTAATGAGGGCTGAATAAAGAAAGGGACAATGACAGCCCTATATACAATCTCCTTGTTTACAAGCTGTGCAGATTAGAAGGGTTTTCTTACAACAATGAATGCAAGTTGGCTGAAAGTCAAGTCACTGTTAGTGACTTTTGTTTGGTACCATAAAAGTGAAAAAGCTGTACTTAACATAAAGACACAAGGATATGAAATGCTACAATAAACGGCTATCGCATTAACCATTTACCAAGTTGCAGTGCTAATGATATTAAAGTTTGTGTTTTACTTTGCTTTGTATTTTAATATCACTGCATACATACATTAGAATTGTTTTGCCTTTGATTTGTAAATAATAATAAATTCATTTAGACTCAGCATGACATTTTGCTTAGCATTTTGTATGGGGTTTTTTTCCACTTGGGTATTGTCTAAAAATGGGCCTGCCCCAGTATGGTGAACCTGGTTATCAAAACATAAACAAATAAATTTACCTGAGCAACTGACTCTTTCTCTAAATGCGCACGGGAGCCGCATGAGATGGCCATATTGTCCTGAAACATAAACAAAAAAAGTACGTTCAAAGATAGTTATCACTGTTAGTTTTCATTATGAACAATGTTAAAGCTCAGCAGATTTACACAAATGCTACTAATATTGTTTCTCTCAAAATGTTCTTTAGTACACTTGACAAGCACATAGAATGCAGAGGGGGTCCAAAGTTCTCCATAATGCACAATTTAAGTGAAAGGATAGATGGGCCTTTCCTCACAGATGAGACCAAAGGGGTCATGGTCAATTATTTTCATCTATGTACATCCATGTGAACAGAAGGATGACCTTTCCTCACAAAGGAAGCAAGAGTTGTCATGTCCAGATTCTTTCATTCTGCTGTCTCTTGGGGACAATGCAAATATTCTACCTGCAGTTTCAGCACCTCTACTATGCTAAACAAAAGATGCCTACGAAGAATCCCTAGATTTGCTGGCCACCACATTGCTAAAGTCCAGCAATGTATGTTAACACTGGATAAGAATTCAAACACCATACTTTTGTCTTTCAACTGCCCCTTGTATATAAACTCCTCTATACCGTTAACCACTGCCTCACTGCATGATGCCCACTGTATGCAGATATTCACCATGTGGACTGGGGACCACAGAAGGATGTCTTCTTGGCATACCAAAAATTAAAATATATATCAATTTATAACTTAAGACTTCTCAGCCTACTTGAATAAACCCTGCAACAAACTACTGAGCACATTTAGGTGTACAACTTACAGGAAACCATTTTAAGATCCTGCTAAAAGAAAATTATGTACAAAGCTAGATATGCAAGTGTGCAGTATGAGAACTGCTTAAAGAGGTAATCTGCAAATTCCAGCTTTATACTCCACTGTGCTGAACTGTAATCTTTTTCCCCAACATGTGGTGATACTAATGTCCTTAATATTTTATTTTTTTACACCAACAATACGCTGCTACTTAGCCTTTTTGTGTCACTGCTAAACAGTAGCAGTATTTTGTCTGTTTATCTGTCAAGGTTTGTCTGTAGACCGAGCAGAGGTGGCTAGAGATCTCCCAGTATAAAACCAAAAATTTGTTAAGAAAGTCAGTAAAATTATCAGCTTAGGTAAAATTCAATTACTATCTAGTAATAACATTACCTGGATGCTGACAAAGAAGACATTTAGAAAAAGTAAGAAAAAATCAACCAGCAAAGAAGGAAAAAGGTCTGGCTGGGAAGAAACTCATAGCTCATCAAAAAACAGTTCAAGCTACTCGAGGGCTCCCAGTCATTTAGAGGAAAACATATTTTAAAAAGTGAGACACTGCAGAAACAATCAAATGACAAAAGTCTGGAAAGAATACAAGAAGCTTTTAAAAAGCAGTTCCATTAAAAAATAAAACTGGAAAAATCAGAATTCAAATGAAGGAAAATACTTACTGAACTTGAGGCTTCTTGAGAATAACTACTTCAAAAAATCACAAATTGAAAGACACAGTATGCACAGAAAACCTGTGATTTTTTTGCTATACCAGAGAAACTGGAAGGAACAGACCCTTAATTTTATGAAAGTGCAAAATAAGCAGTTCCATTAATTGGCACATTGTACCTTCGCCAGTTAAGCAGTTTGGTTAACAGAAAACTCGGTTACAATATTTTAAACAGAAGTGGGACTGGTTCTAAGACTGCCCCTCTTTCCATTTGGCTAAGTAGGAATTCCTCGTGACACGTTCTCTAGCCTCCTGAAGTATGTTAAGCACATCCTTACAGAACTCCTGCCTGAAGGACATGAGAAGTAAATCATCCAGACAGTAACTTGAGGTGTCTCTAGGCTGGGATGAATTAGGCTCCCTTCTATCCTGAGCTATGAGGTCTATTTTCAAAGGCAGCATACAAGGTTTTACTATGTACATCTGAATGAGGAAAGAGAAAGTGTTATCTGGGCCAAAAAGGTCCAATAAAGAGTCTCCCTAGCCCCTTCCTGCCTTGCTTTCTGCATCACATTGGGGAAAAGGAAGATTGGAGAGAATGTCTAGAGAAAAAAATGCTGATTTGAAGGAGAAGACATCCATTGTCCAAGCTTCTTTGTCTGGGGTTCTGGATCATAATGTCCTAAGCCCTTTGTTGTTCGGAGAGGTAGGAATCTGACTGGATTAGTTTATCTGCCATGGAGTTCAACTGAGATAGGATGTAGACTGCCCTTATGGTAAGCTGGTATACAAGGCGGTCTTTTAAGAATTCACTGCCAGCATGCACAAGGGGTAAAAATAAGCCCCCCCCCCTATTTGTTAACATACAGCATTGCTCGTACCTGCAACACTACTATCTTCCAGAAGGATGCGAAGGCTCTGAATTGCCTATATCAGGGCCATTATCGTCTTTACATTTATATATGTCTTCCTTTGAGCTGCATCCCAAAACCCTTGTACTTTAGGCCTTCTGAGTATGTCCTTGCCCTCCAAGCTAGGGTTGAAGTCTTCATGGTTAGCATTTATGGAATTCTTGTATGAAGGGCACCCCTTGATTCAATCTGATCCAAGTGGACCACCATTCTAGCTCTTTGAAGATACAAAGTAGCACAGACATCATCTCCTTCAAGGAAAAGTTTGCTCTGGGCATTTCCCAGGTACCACTGAAGGTTTCTCATGTGCAGTTTGGGCAAGGATATAATCGGAACTGTGGAGACAATGAATCCTAGTGCCCTAAGGAATTCCCTGGATGTAACTATTATTTCCCAAAAAACAAAAACAGATCCTTATCTAGGGAGTGCACTAAAAAGCTGCACTTTGACATCCTTTGCCAGGGACTGTATCCTAAGCTAGGAATAACTCCTTGTCACTGACCACATTGCTTTGGCCAGTTTGCCATCACAATTTTGAAGGTTCAGTTATGAAAATCGCGTAGCCGAAAGTACATTTTCTAAGTTTCACAATGCCGAACTGGAATAATATGAAATCCTAATAACGAAAGCAAAGCCTGATTTGTTATTATGAGTTTGGCATTGTGAAGGGAGATCTCTGTACAGTGAGGATCAGGAAATTGACCTCTTTCCTCACTGTAGTGCGATCTCAGAGTTGGTATATGTAACTTTCAGGGAGTGAGGGGAGGCGCAGATCCACACATGGAGGGTGCAGGGGGCTTGACCCATGCTAAAACATAAAAGGATACAAGGACTTTCAAAACCGGACGTTTGGCATGTCGAATGTCATTCGTCAGGTTACCGACGTTCGACATTTAGGCTAAATTTTGTTTTCAGAATTTTGGTTTGTTCTTTTGACAGAAATTTATTTTGCCTTCGATATTTTGATGGTAAATTGCTTTGGCTTCTGCATAACAGCACTTAGAGTGGCTAACCACTGGACATTACAGTAATAAAAGGAAAGGAAGAAGTCTTCAGAGTCGAGTGCCGCAAAAAGGCATTATTTACAATAACACAAATTGAGCGCTTTCGTCCACAGGTAACAGGACTTCTTCAGAACAATCCAAGTTGCAACAGACTGAATTTTTATACCTGTGGGTGGCAGCCTCAAATGATTAATGACATCATCACCTAATTAACTGTTCAACCCCTCCCTAGCACAAACAAGTGTCTACTTTAAAAACTTTTTAAAAACTAGTCAAGACAACATAAAACATTTTCATTTGAAATAATGTGTTGGCAGTTCACAATAACATCATGCAACTATAAAACCTCTCTAAAACAAAATAATTTGTCTTTCAACTGTTTAAGCACTGTGAACAGAAAAAATATTTTCAGATCATTGGTGATTGTCTCATTCAAAATAGTTAAGATGCCTTCAATCTAAGTAAGCTAGAGATGGAAACAGTCATTGAGTCCTGGGGGTTGAGTGGCATTGGTTTTAAGGTGCCTCTTCAATTCTAGGAATTCAAGGTAGTCATCCAGAGGATCACCTCATTTCCCTAGTTTCCCTGGTCAATAACAGTAAATTTAAATGCGTGCCCCACATTTCCTTTGACACGTTTGGCCAAGGTGTTGTGTTCATCCCCCTTTCTAATGTCATACTGATGCTCAGACTCTGCCTGAAGGTTCTCTTAGTTTTCCCAATATAGAATACAGAGCAATGTGAGCAAAGAGCTAAATAAATCATTCCCCTACTGTTACACGTAAATCTATTTCGGAAATAAATCTTTCCAAAACCGGGCACTGTGACAAAGGGCCCTTCCACCATGAACTGACAATAGTTGCAGCTCCCACATCTAGCCATCTTCCCCATTTTAGTAAAATCCGATCCTTCCAGTAACACCTTAAAGCAAGGGGCTTTTTTATAGACCACCCTGGGTTTTGGTCCTACTAACTCATGGTGATCACTATCAACAGTAAAAACAGACCGGCTTCTTTCTACTATTTCTTTAAGGCTGCCAAATTGGTTGGTAAAGGGCAGTACCAACCCATGCTCGAAGCCCCCAAATACACACACATCTCTACTTTATCCATTTCCAACCATGGGATTGGTCCCTTGCCCCTTCACTAGAAGTGGAAAAAAATTGTCCCGATGTCCTTTTTCTGGTTACCTCTCTGAAAATGTTAATCAAAAACCCATCTAGGTTTTTAGTTATGGAGGAGTGATAAAACATTAATAAGTGTACAGATGTGAGATGCAAATTATAATCATTTAAAATCTAGGCACTTGAATGAGTTAGTGCAGAAATATGGAGACCAAATGGCAGAAAATCCAGGCTTACATATACTAAGTCCAAGGCTGCTGTTTCCTCACAATATTCCCTTTACTGTGAGGAATGGTGATCTTGAAGTTGTTATATACAAATTTGGGTGGTGTGGGGGTGCAGTGGGGTTGTCCCCCGCAAAAAAAGGAAATGTAAAGGAAAAGAGCAAAGTTCGATATTCACGCTTCTGTAGCTTTGGTGTGTTTTTCTTTTTTAGGATTTCGGCACTTACTCAAATCGAGTGTTGAGATTTAAATACAAACATTATGATATAGCAGTCCCTACCCGCAACAAATATAACAAAAAGTTTAAAAACAAACGCCTGTAGTGGAATATCTGTATAAATAATTTATTTAACAAGAGAAGGAAACTGCTGAATTCTTACAAGCGGTTTCATTCTACCTACGTTAAGAGCACACACTATTAAGGAGCCTAAGGAACTATTAGGAAACTGAAATCTGAGTATCAAAACAGCCACTAAAAGCAAAAACAACTGCAAATCGTTCTTTAACTATGTTAGGAAGTTAAGAACTAGCACCCAAAAGTGTTCAGAGCTAGTCCTCAATAATACACTCTGGCCCAAAGGAAATGGCTAATATCCTAGCTAACAGATTTAGTGCAAACTTTACTCCACTACAGTTATGGCCGTCCCACAGGTTCCACAATCTCAGCCACCCCTTTTAATTAGTATGGAACAAGTCCTCTCAGCTTTCTCAAAAACTAAGAATATTTTATCCATGGGTCCTGACAACATACCAGGCTGCCTGATAATCAGTGCCAAATATGGCACTTCTAACACCCTACTTAAGCTCTTCAATCTAAGCATCTCCACCGGGTACATTCCTGAAGCCTAGAAAACAGCGATTGTAATGCCATTACACAAGGGTGGTCCAAACACGGACCCTAGTAACTATAAATCCATTAGTCTCACTAGTTTCATATGTAAAGCCATGGGCTGCATTATCTCAGACTTCATTAATCTGGACATTGAAAATTTCTCAACCCTGGACCCTCATCAATTTGGCTTTACCAAAGGAAGATCCCACCCCTTTAACTGCATTAACTTCTTTGAAAAAGTAACCAAAGCAATGGATACTGGTTATGCAGTGTATGCAGCATATCTAGACCTGGCCAAGGCCTTTGACCAGTTACCACTGGTGTAGCACAGAGTACAGTTTTTCCTATTTAGCATGTATTTTTCAGACCTTCAGGCCAGCACTTCTGGCCTATGTTAAGCAGGTTTGCAAATGACTGTAAATTGGGTGTTATTTGATCTTCAACTGATTCACAATTGCTCCAACATGACTAAGACCATGTTAATTGGTGCAAGGACAATAGTGTTGAATTAAATGTAAAAAAAATGTAGCATAGTTAATTTTGTTAAACAAAAGGGTTTCAGTTACTGTATAGGAGATGCAAGTCCTCCAATCAGACACCATTGTAGATCCAAAGAAGTCTTAACTCACCTTTACTCATATATTATCAGACCCATTATTGAATATAGTGTACCATTTGGCATGTATCTATGTAAACATATCACACAACTTGAGAGACCTCAGAGATTCATAACTAAAAAGGTCAGTGGCCTGAAAACTCTTTCAGGAAAAACTGGCAGCCCTTTCTCTGTACTCCATCGCTTTTGGACTCTTCCGTGGAGAGGGAGATCTGTCTAGCCTTTTGTGCCATGAAAGATCCAACCCTATTTGATCTCTCATTCCTTCACAGAGCTAATGGTACAGCAATATACTCTGTTAAAGGAATTAAACTTTCATCAGCAGATAAACAAGACACACTGGCATGATAGATTCATATCGCAATGTATCTCTCAACTCTGAGACAAATTTCCACCATATGTCAAGCACAGTAGCACTCTTGCCATCTTCAAGGTAAACCTGGACAATGTGATGGGCAGCCTCAAATTCTCTCCCAGTCTTATCTTGCCACGCCCTCCTAGAGGCTAGAGGGAAATTTTGAAAAGGGTTTTTTGCTGTGCTTGAAATGGTCTGCAGACAGATTGCCTAGTACTTAACTATGAACCTATGAACTGTACGAGTGCAAAAAAAAAAAAAAAAAAAAAAAAAAAAAAATTCAAAAAAATGTTTTAACATCATGATCTAGGCATACAACATCAGGGGGCTACAGTTCCATTAACAACAAGATAACCTGATTAAGGTGAGACACACAAAATATAAGAAATGGAAAAGAGGTCAAACTACAACTTTAAAAACTGAAATAAACAAGATGGATAAACAAATTAGGCATATTGCGAGACAAGATCTAGAAAAATTTGAAGAAAATTTGTATAAAGATACTGAGCATAATAGGAAACCATTTTATAGATGCGCAAGATGTGGAAGGAGTAAAGACATACAAACTGTGTGTAGATTCTAAAATGTATTCTCAGACACAACCGAGTATAGATATACTTAGAAAATCTTAGGTAAAACAGTTTGGATCCACAAAGGGGGTGAAATGTTGTTCTACTAATATCCAGGTAACCTTGGATACTGGAATCAAAACAGATTACATTGAAAAAGGACTGCGCAAACTGGATCCGAGCAAAGCATTAGGAGGAGACATAATAAGTAATAATGATCTGAGAACACTTCAGCAAGAACTTTTAGTATCACAACATCTATTTATTTACCAGGTCATACAAACATGGGGAGATTCCTCAGGATTGGAGACATGCGCTTATTCAACTTTTCAGTTGCTTACTAAACTTGCCCCCTTAAGCCTACTTTCATGCTATGGAAAAATAATGGAGAAGTTAATATTGAAGAAGTTATTGTCAAAACTGGAAAGGCTAGGACTTAAACCATACATCAGCATGCATATGTTGAAAACAGATGTACTACCACCTGTAACATGATGTTCTATAACAATATAACAGCAGCTATGAATGAAAAAATTGTGCTGTGATGTATTTTATACAGATTCAGCATTTGACAGTGTCATATACAAAACACTGGTTAATAAATTACAACTAGGTATCGATTTACTCTTGATAAAATGGGTAGCTGCATGGCTTACAAATAGGAGATGGCAAGTATCATACAGCAATTGGACAGGTGAAATTCTTGGTTACAGTCAGGGTGTCCTACAGAGCTCTGTCCAAGGCCCTTACTTAAGACTGTATCTTTCAGACGCATCTTTTTTATCTGAGGTGTTCTACAGTCTGTATGCAGATAACTTGAAATTGGGTAAACTGATTTCATGCGTTACAGATAAGGGCATGTCTGCAAAAGAACTTGACTAAATTGACCATTAGGGCACAGGAGAATAATTTGCTGAAAAAGACATCAAAAACTAGGCATATGAGAGTTGGGAGGCATAAACTGAAAGGTGAGTATTTAATACAGTACACAATGATTGAAACTGTAGACTCATTTAAGGACCTGGGTATATGGGTAGATTCAGCTTTGATTTTTTCTAATTATATCAAACAATTGGTTAAGGATAGTTTTAGAGCTATGAATTGTATAAAATGATTTATAAGTTCTAGGAAATCAGAAAAGATGGTCATTGTTTGATAATTACATTAGACTCAAACTTGAATATGGAACAACAATATGGAATCCTTATAAGAAAACAAGTATGATTAACCTGGAAAGAGTACAACAGAAATACACCAAGAGCATCCATGGATGTGAAAATTTAAGTTATTATGAAAGACTAAAATATCTGAACTTGTACACCATCTCATAGATATTTAAGAGGACAGCTTATTCCGGTATATAGGGCATTTACCGACAACCATCTCTGGGAATGTTTGGGGTTATCAAAAGGCAGTAGAGAATCATCAGATAACCGATGTAGAAGACTCTTGGAACAATCTCATGTTGATCAGGATCGAATGTAGCAATGGTTAAAAAGAGGTGAACTTAAACCAAAAGATGAAAGGTTAATATGAGCGGCCCGAGATGGTAGACTACATACATGTTAGTTTACAAAGTCCATTGAACATGTGGGAGAAACAGACAAATGTATGCTTTGTAAAACAGAATTGGAAACAGTTGCACATCTTGTTTCTGGTTGTGATATACTAATGGCATAAGGACTGTATAATGAAACTCATAATAATGTGGCAAGACTGCTGCATTGGGGATTGTGCAAACATTATAATACTGAAGTAGCTGAAAAACACTAGTGATGTGGAGTCACCCACTTTGATAGTGTGGGTCTGGTTTGTGAGCTGGTTGGCAACCCATCTTAGAACAAAGGGGTTTACATTCAGTTTGCTAAGTTTATCGGTAATTCCCTGAGTGTGGTATTGTGTCAAAAGCCTTTACCAAGCTGAGCTATGCTGTGCGCACAGATTTGCCCTCAATGGCCGTGGTCACATTTTTGAAGAAATCCACCAGATTTAGCAGGCATGATGTGCCTTTGATGAAGCCAAACTGGGTTGGATCCAGGGTTTGGAGGCTGCTTACATCTTTATTTATAAGGTTCATAATGATATGTTCCATGGCCGTACAGATGAGGCTGGTCAGAGTTATGGGTCTGTAATTCCCTGGGTCTGTTGCTAGGAGGGTAATAACTGTTGCTGTTCTCCATTCAGCAGGAACAATGCCAGTGGTTAGGCTATAAATGAAAAGGGTACTTAATGGTGATGCTAGTTCATGTTTTAGTCTGTTTAGAAGACAGCCTGGGTCCAATAGAGGTTGTTTTTTTGCCTTGGACAAGGCTTTAATGACCTGCTCTTCAGATATGTAGGGTGTGGGGAAATTTGGGGGAAGGTTTGTCATAGGTCTGGAAGGAACAAGGGAGTGAAGGTTTGGCCACATCTATCTGCTAGCAGGTTTGCTATCTCTGTGGGGTCAGTGTGTGATACTGTTGGTGACTATTTCTGCACATGTTTGTGTCCTACCTTTTAGGCTACGTACATAGCTGTAAAAGAAGGTCGGCAGGAGGGGACACCCAAGAGGTAGACGGGCCGGCCTCAAATGCCTCCAAGAACACAGACTCGTCTGAGGAGGCCTTGGAGGCAGACCACCCCCCCCTGATCCTTAACATTTCCATAATGTCTCCAAAGGAGACATCTTCTGGGGGTGATCTTGGGGAGCCCTCCCCTTCCTCCAAGTCCGTGTCTTCAGTAATAGACTCAGGGGAGTCCACGTGCCTCCTCTTACACTTATGCTTACGAGGCACTTCCTCGGGGGGACTGTCCGAGGAGTCCTCGCCAGCAACCAGTTGTTCAAAAGGAACCACTTGGGACATTGAGGCGGGCTGTCCCTGAGACCGGCTGATGGGAGCCTGGCCCAGCTGCAAGGGAGTGCGGGATGGAGCCGAGACAGGGACCGGGGGTCCGGATGTCCTCGACAGAACCCTCTCCACAACGTCGAAGGCCGAGGGGGAGCCGACTTCTCTAAGCCCCGAGAGCCGACCCCCACTCGGATCTGACGAATGGATCAGAACCGGAGCCGAGACCGTCGGATCCGAGAGACCGGTGCGCTCCGACCTAGCCGGAGTCGAAGAGACACCGGCTCCCTCGGATCTGAGGCTAGGCCCAAGGTTCAGAGAGGTCGGGTCCAAAGTACCCGAAGCACTCAAGGGAGGGATCGGATCCAAGGAGCGCTGACCAGTCGGATCCGACCCACCCCCGGGTCCAACGCTGCCCGGCTCCGAAAGCTCCGAACCCGGGAGTCGGGTCGGAGAAGGAGCTATGGGGGTGAAAAAAGGGGTCGAGGCCCCTCCCGGATTGGGGGGGGGGCAGGAGCACTCCCATCTGCATCTGGGCCTGGATGAATCGCCTCATCATCCGGTCCATATCAGCGTCCGACATAGAAAAGGTTGACCTCGACGAGGCCACCGAGGCAGATCTAGAGTGTCGCCTCGATGACCTCGACAAAGGTCTAGTCTCCACCTCCTCGGGTCCGGGAGAGAACCGAGGGGATCGGAGCCGAGGAGGAGGAGATTTAGAAGCCAGAGGGGAGGCACGCTTAGGCGTGGGGGCCGAGACAGAGGCCTCAGCCCGCCGCTTATGGTGCCCCTCCCTGTGCCTCTCCTTTTCCCTCCTGGTCTCCCTATCCTCCGGTTTCTTGGCGGGAGATTGAGTCCCTGCCGGAGGAAGGGAGACCGAAGTAGCCACTAGTGTAGCAGGGGCCAAGGCCAAAGCCGATTCAGGAGGGAGAAGTCCCGCCAGAACCAATTTCGACCTCCGCTCCCTTAAAACCCAGGGGTTGAACCCTGCACAAATGGTACAACCAGATGAAAGGTGTTCAACCCCCAGGCATTTAACGCACCGAGTGTGGCCATCAGCCGGGGAAAGCTTATGGCCAAACTCGGTACATTTAGAAAATATAGCCTTGGGGGCTTCAGACAAGGCTACGCCCTAACAGGCCCTAAAAAAAAAACACACACACAACTAACACACACTAACGAACACCCGAGAAAGGTTAACTAAAAGAAGGGAGGAAAGCCTAATCAAACACACACTAATTTCTGCTAAAGTATAAAAAGGAAATATAGTCAAAAATATTTCACCAAATCTCTTTGCTATGGAGCTCAAAAAATCCCGTCATCTACTGAACGTGACAAACGAAATCTGGGGTCAGTCAGGGCTTAGCAGGGGATTATGGGTAAAGGGAGGAGCTAGGAGCTCGGATCCTAAAGCTTATGAATTGCCGGCTCGGATCCGATGTTGGATCCGAATCCCACAGGTTGCAGACAAATGAAGTCTTCCTACTTCAGATTAATGTTTAACAGCAGAAAAACAGCAGTGAGACACTAAAAAACATTTAAAACTGAAGAAAATCAGGAAAAGATTCTAAAGAATGTTTTAAATAGCTAACAAATCAGTTATTTTAACACTACTTGGTGGGAAAACCAGAACAAGCAGAACAGATTGGTTTGCAACAGTGAAAAGTACCAAGTACGCGGTAGGCAATAAAAAATACAGCAAATAATACAAATAAGCAAAAAAACTGGCAACTTAACGTTTTTGGGAAGCTAAGAAGACTCTAATCATCAGGTATCGCAGCTCAAAGTTGTGGCTGGTAGCCCACCTCAGCTCTCTTTGCTGCATCAATCTTCTTAAAGCACTCTAGTTTATGCCTACTTCCCAAAACATATGCTGCTTGAACTTATTACTATGAACTGTTACACCTGATGTACTAAAAAACAATTACGTGTTTAAAGTTCTGTTTACCTTACTGAACAGAAATAAAATCAGTCAATTAAAAATCCAATACTATGTGATCAAGAGGAATTAAGAGAACATATATCTGCACACACCATCTATTTTAAGTAATTAAATGAAAACTCCAGCCACGGTAGAACGTCCACTGAGTGACCTCTCAAACTGAGTGACTAATGCTTAGTCAAACACTCTGCTTGTGCTGTGTTGATGAGGTCATAACAAGGCCAAAATATGCATATCCACAACTAGTGGGGTTTGGCTTTATTGGCCTGAAATTTCCATTAAATGACTTAAAAAGAAAAAATTCATGGGCATTCAGAATCGTCATATAGGTGAAACACCTGATGTTCATAAGAGTCATTTGCATATATCCCATGTGCTTCTGATACAAGAGGTTTGAGAGGTCACTCAGTGGAAGTTCTAGCTTGGCTGGAGTTATCATTTAGTTTTTATTTTAAGTAATTAAAAACAGCACTCACTGGCCAGGGCTTCTGAAGATCCTTGAGACCAGCTTCTAATTTTTCAAGATCTGCAAACTTGGTGGCACCATCAGCATCTGCCATTAGAATGTTCTTCCCTGTAGAACTTAAGACACCCTTCAGAAAAAGATACACATCTGTTAGTTGAGAACTTCTAAAAAACAACGTGTAACACTACCAAACATTTTACTTCATGATAACTTAACAGCTTGACAAATGTGAAATGTCACACAGGTTTCAGTCTGCAGAATGCATTTAGCAGTGTGGTAAGTGTGTAATACTCTCTGCATGGACTGAAGAGAAGCTAATTAAATTAAAAAAGCAAAAGCAGGTCAAAAGTGGCAATGCACTGATATTCATGCGCAGAGATGGCCATCATAGCTTGATAGAGCACAAGTCATGTGCAACTCTTTCTTCTGATTTGTTGCTCCACCTTAATTTCCCCCCAACCATCAAGCTTCCCACAAGCCCTCTACTGACACAATCCATTTACCAAGGGGCAACAGCCCCTGTGGCTCATATGTTCCTCTAGTCCTTTAGGGGCCAAGCACTCAGCATATAGAGAACAGTGTTGTCCTTATTGGGGAGATGCAGGGTTTTTCCTTTAGCCCTACTGGTTCCCCATGTATGCTCAGTGATGTCTGTGGGGACTGGGCATGTAATGGGCACTGGACTAACACAGATTTCTGTAACATAAACCTGCATGTACTGTGCCCTCATTAAGAAAATGTCTCCACTGGTTTTCTGATACCAACCGAGATCCCTAAGTGGAAAATACATTCCTGAGTATGTGCTCATCCCCTACCACCTGAAGTAAGTGTTCACACTCAGCCCCTACAGTCTTAATCGCACCATCTCATCAAACTGTCCAATGTTGGGACAGCATCAACTGGACACCATGAGGGATTCATCCCATTACTACACACTAACCCTGGATTGTTCCTTTATTAGTGATGCCCACTATTCTTTTAAGTCAAGCTTAAGTCCTAATCTGTTAATTGGCTGATTTGAAGCGACAATCCTTAAAACTCAGATGGCATGTCTCAGAAACTACCTGAAGATAATTTTTCTGCAAGAGGTTCTGCTGCTCTTCCTCACTGCAGCAAAACATCACATAACTTGTTCAGCGAAAAGTCAGGTTCAGACTTCAGCTGCCCAGCTACTACACAATAACTGAAAGCAGACCTAGAGTAAGAAAGAGGTATCCTAAAAGTATCAGGCACAGGAGTCTGGACTACATACCCCTCTGGACAATTGAGAGGCATGCTGTACTGCATCCATTAAGCCAGAAAGAGGCATTCTAGAAGCATCAGGCATAAAAGTCTGTGTTGGGTCCACTGATAAAATGGAACCAAAGTTTATTTATTATTATTATTATTATTACTATTATTTTTACATTTGCTTACCGGGGAAGTCTGACTGGGCAGGGCTGCCCATTTTCAGTGGAGGTCTGGAGAGAAAATCTCCACACAAAATATCAATAAAAACATATAACAATATAGAAAAGAATAATTTATAAAAGTAACAAACAAAATTATCAGAGAACCACAAATGAGTATTAGTTGTACAAAGTATAAGTTCAGAGTATGCTGGACATTGCTGTGCATATCAACACTATGGTAATTACATAAGTTCAGAATATGCATACTTCATTGTACATAACATTATGTAGCAGAATAACTTCATACATAATTAAAAGGAATTAACCAAGTTTGAAGTTATTAAAGGACACTATAACAAATACAGTTACAGTTATAGGTAGAGAGGAGATATAGAAATGTAGTGGTCTTAGATGAGTTAGACAGGGTCAGAGCATGTAATATCCATGATTTGGAGAGAGAGGATTTTAGATGATTTTTGAACTGGAGTTTGTCTGTATCCAGATTTCAAGTGGGAGGGAGTTCCAGATTTTTGCAATAGTATTAGAGTAAAGGGAATCTCCTGAGATGTGTCTGCTTTTGGATACATCAATCAACCCTTTGTTGGTAGATCTCAGCTGATGGTTATTGGTGTAATGGCTAATTAGGCCTTGTAGGGTTGGGGTTTTGCTGGGGTGGTAAAGAATTTGGTGAGCTAGGGTGAGTTGGTTTAGGGTCACTAAGTTTGGTAACTCGAGCCAGGATAGTTTATGAAGGGTTAACAATGGTGGGATCTGTAAAAAGAGTCCGTCAAGAATTTAGCTGTTTTGCTATAGCAAGCGAATAATTTGTTTAGCTCACCTTTATTTAGGTTCATACGTAGGTACTAGGCTATCTGCCCGAAGACATTTATAAACCTAGCCAGAATGTGTTGGCTTTCGCCGCCCCCTTAGATTAGTTCACTGTGCCTCTGTCCAGCAGAGCCACTGAAGTGATCCCCGAGGTAAACTTTCTGTTTCCCATCCACTCGTCAAGGTTTCTCTTGAAGTGTGCTAGCAAGGAGCTCTGCCTAATGTAGATTGGGATCTTGATCCAAAGCATGGGAAGTCTCTGGGACAGGAATCTATCCCTACAGCACATCCTATTTATTGTTGTGGTGAGGTTTAGATCCCTAGAGCGTGTGGCTTGTGGGGATAAGGTTTTCTTTAGGTGGAGCATGTCCATCAATTCTGGGTTGGACATGGCCTTGTATGTCAGGCAGAGATCACCTCTGAGTAGGCAGTATGCAACAGAGTACAGCTGTAATTTCTTCAGTCGAGCTGCATGAGGAATCTGTCTGAGGCCAGTGATCCTCTTGGTGAGGGACTTCTGTGGTCTTTCCAGCTGTTGCAGGTGTCTTGTAAGGTACATCCCAAACAGGGCGTTTTATTCTATGATGGGTGTGATGAATAGAGGGGTACAATGACCTCTTTTGATCTGGATGTGAACCCTTTTGTGATTAGGTGGGCCACGTAGAAGGTTTTTCTAACCACTTTGGCAACGTGATTATCAAAGTTGAGATTACTATCTACTTGGGTCCCCAGATCCCTTATTACGTCTTCCGTATTTAGGGGACTACCACCTAATTTAGGTTAAATAGAACAGGAAAAGCATATATTAGTGGGAGAGGAGGTGAGTCGGTATGAGGACCTTAGTACTGGTAGTCAGATTGTTTGGCAGGTAGGTTGGTTTTATGTCCAGCTTTCGCTTAGAGCTAACCCAGATAACCCAGGCTGGGCAACTAGACACCGGACGGCCAGAAGCTTATTGACCCAAGGCTGCTAGGCTTTATGGTGGGCACACACTGGTCAATAGGGGAACATACACCCATCCCACCATTAGCAAGAGTCCCTGGCATATGTCAGAGTAGGCTGGGTCCTCAACCCACATCACCGGTAACTATCCGTGCCCATTTTGGCGATAATAGTCAACATGACCAAATTACCTAGAGCTGTATGTTACATGGTCGAGTGGCTAGCCCTGCCATGGCACACAGTCTGTGATCCGTGTTCGCCTATCTTGAGGATACTGTGCACCACAGCAGATGCCCATAGCAGTTGGTCTGTACAACTCTTCCCCTATAGGATACCATGTACATTCTGTGCTGCTCCATTCATTGGTAAGTTTGAGATGGAAACACTCAGCATGTTTTTTGGATGTGGGAGAAACCCCACAGAGACACAGGGAGAAGGTGCAAACCCCTAACAGGCATTGGTCGGAGGTCAGGATTGAACCTTGTACTTTGTGCATAGGAGGTGAAGACCTTAATCATTATGCCAACTGGTCTCTATTGGTAGTCAGACAGTTCTTACATATATAGTGCGTGCCTAGCTTTTTGTATACTTTTGTTATGGTTTGAGCTATGTGCTTACTGAATTTCATGTTTTGGTCGATGATGACCCCTAGTAGCTTGGTATGTGCAACTGGTGAGACATGGGTATTGTCAGAAGCGATAATTGTATAGGGGGGAATGGGATCTGCAACCTTGTAGAAAGAGCATGACCTGGGTCTTTTTAGGGGTGAGTATTAATTGAGATTCCGAAAACCAGGTTTCAATGGCTGTAAAGGAGTTGTGCTTTTTTTTTCTGTAGTAGTTGGAGAGAGGGGGCTGAGCAGATTAGGGTGGAGTTGTCACCATATTGGACTAAGTTAGCATGAAGGGTGGCTTTATGGAGGTTATTGGTGAATATTGTGAATAGCAGGGGTCAGGGGTCCAAGTATAGATCCTTGAGGCACACCTAGGTTAACAAGGAGATGAGGGGATAGGGAGTCCTGCCACTTAATGGCTTGCTGGTGGTTGGAAAGATAGTCTTTAAACCATAGGAGTGTAGAGTTATTTAATTTAAGTTCTGAGAGTACGGTCAACAGCTTGTTATGGGGGACTGTATCAAATGCTTTGGACACGTCCAAAAAGACAGTAGATATGAGCTTGCCTACAATTAGCTGTTGATTAACGAGGTTGTTGAAGCTGATGATGGCAGTGGTGGTGCTGTGGCTAGGGCGAAAAAAGAGTTGAGTTTCAGCTAGGAGGTTGTTGGACAGAAGGTATTTTAATATTTGGGAATGTATACATTTTTCTAGGATTTTAGCCAATGGCAATAGTATGGTTATCGGGCGGTAACTGGATAACTCAGTTGAATTCCTGCCTTTGTGTATTATATGTGAGCTTCCACAGAAGTGGGACCTCCTGCTTTGAGATGGATCTGTTGATAATTATAGAGACATGGTATAAGATAGCTTTGGATGCAATGTGGAGGTATTCTGCAGGGTATGAGATGGCGTTGGGTGCAGTGCAGAGGTATTCTGCTGGGAGCTTATTAGCTGCTAGGATAGTGGGTCTTAGTTTGGTCAGGTATCTGAGGATTGCACTGGTTTGGACTGGTTGGAGAAAGAAATAGTTTTGGTTAGTTGGCGAGTTTAGCATATTTGGGAGGGCTGTGGGAAAAGTGTCTGTCGACAGCTTTAAAATAGAATCAGTAAAATATTCATTGAATTATGTTGCAATGTTGTTAGTGCTGAGTCAATGTTTGGGGGTGCGGTATCTGTTTTTCAGGGATGCAGAATCCTATTTATGGCTGCCAGAATTTTTAGCGGTTCGAGTAATGTTTAGTTTGTATATTGGAGAAATTGGTTTTCTTATCCATTCTTATTTGCTTTTTGCCTTATTTCTTAATTCAAGGAACAATTGCTTGTTGGTGTTAGTTTTGTTATTACATCAAGTGTCCCATGTTTTATCCCTTTGTTTTAGTAGATGCCGGGTACTTCTGGTGAGCCAGGGGCACAGCTGGACTTTGTTCAAATTATTCTGGGGGGTGCAAGTTGGTTTAGTATGTTGAGAAAGGTGGAGTTAAAGTGGTCTTCTGCCTTGTCAAGGGGGAAGGTTAAGAGGGGTGACCAGTTGCAGTGGTTTATCACTTTTAGTGGTTTGAAGGCTCAAGTAAGAAATGTTGACATCTCTGGGTTTCATTTTACTTCACGGCTGGTTTGTAGTTTGGGAGATGAAGGCGGCTTAATTATCACAAACTGATCAGTTTAGGTACGTCTTAGCTAAATATGTAGTATGCAAGTGTTACTTATTATGCAGGATGTCTGGACGGACAGAGCCCATTTAGTGTAGACATAAGATTTTCTATCAAACACATCCACAAAATAAATAAAATTCCCACAAACACAGAGCATACACATAGGAATATACACATGTAAGAAAAACAACAAAGTCAAAAATATGTCAACAAGCAAACAAAAGGTCAAGAAATTATATTACGGATATTTACACAGTATCAATTGTACTACAGTTTCAGTACATTGTTTAGGATACATCAGCTAGGCAAATAGAAGACCATCACTGAAATATCAATGTATACACACGCATTGTGCGTGTGTGTCTGTATAAATATGTGTGTGTGATATATATATATATATTATACCTGTATAAACACACACACAAAATGAATGTGCATATGACTTCAAGACATGGATATAAAAATAAGCAGCAAATAAAGTGATATACTTGCAAACAAATGAAGATATTTAAGACAGAGGAGCAAGAAATAAAACACCCATTAGAATAATTTATATGGTACAGATGATTTTAAAACGATATTTAATGTAGTACAAAAAGCAAGGCAAAAAACTCTGGATGATCTAATCTGATACTAAACTAATTTTATAGAAAGAACAAGCAGAGAACAAGGAGATGACCATGAATGCAGGAGGTAGGAAGTGTATTAAAGTGTAAAGCTAAAAGGCGGAGGGAATGGGGGAGAAGACAGGAGTCAGGGGTGCTGAAGAGCGAGGAGACAAGGACTGAGTGAAAAAAACAGAAGGGACATAGCGTTGAATTAAAGAAAGCAAGGAAAAGACGGGGAGTGTGAATAGTTGAGAAGAGTTGGCGTGGAACTTCAAAAAGTCTAGAAAGTGGAAATGTAGGGGGTGCCTTTTAACTGTTCAACTAGGTCAAGTAAACCCCACAGTTACAAGACCCTTGGTGAGAGTTCATGACAGTATGTATTCCCGTTTGAAGAAAAATTCACTACATTCATAGGGAGTTTATTCCACTGTTTGCCTTTTTTTTTTTTTTAATTTCTCCACATCTTTTGGGTTTTTAATACTATGATGAGAATAGAACCCGCTCCCAAGTCAAAGTACAATTCAAGTTCATGAAATTAGTATTGTTTCAGTCTTTGATGTCAGCCAAAAGTGCTCTTCGCAGCACTCGCAATGTGCCCAATAATGACTCCTGCAATTCGTATGGGTTTACATGGACTGGTAACATATCTAAATACGACTGCAGATTCTTTTTTATATGACCCGTTGCTCCTACTACTATTGGGACTGTCTGGGTATCTTTCGTCCACATTGCTCTCATTTCTGCCTGCAGATCCTGATATTTTATGACTTTCTGTCTCTCTGTACGCAACATAGTGTAGTCACTGGGTGTGGCAATTTCAATGATCAACGCTACTTTTGTCTTCTTTTCTTGGACCACTATATCTGGTTTTCTAGCATCCATCTTTTGAACTGTTGGTAATGGGTGATACCATGTGATACAACCTTCATTTTCTATGCTTTGTGGCTCACATTTCCAGTTTTTTCAGCTACTTCAGTACCACAAAGTTTGCACAATCCCAGTGCAACAGTCTTGCCACATTATTATATTTTCACTATACAGTCCTTCTGCCATTAGTAAGTCACAACCAGCAACAAGGTGTGGAACGGTTTCCAATTCGGTTTTACAAAGCCTACATTTGTCCGTTTCTCCGACATGTTCAATGCACTTATCTTGGGCTGTCAATATTAACCTTTCATCTCTTGGTTTAAATTCGCCTCTCCTTAACCATTATTGTGTTCGTTCCTGAGCAACATCAGGTTCTTCCAGAAGTTTCCTACACTTGCAACTACATTTATGTTTTTCCACATTTCTTGCCTTCTCATCTGGTCCTTCACCTTATATTCTTTCTTTTTTTTTTTTTTTGGCACATTCAGCTGCTGCCTGATTTTTATCCACTTCTGGTTTGATTTCCATTCCTGCTTGACGGTGATATGCTTCTGCTAAATTAAGCAGGGAAGTCATCTTAGATTTTGTCTCCTCATGTTTCAAAACTTTCACTACATTTGGGTCTTGCGAGGTCAGCAGATATGGGTGGAGTCCCACAATTGCAGACCTATACATATTATCAATTTCAAGGAGACCCACCCCTATTTCGGAGTGGGGAATATATAATCTTGGTATACACTGATTTTTATAAATCACTCAGTGAGCATGAAGCATCCTTCTTGTTTTCCTAGCTAATCTATCCAACACATTTTGGGTCCAGTCAATCACTCCAAAACTTTAAGTTAGGACAGGAAGAGCAAAATGATTTATAGCTTGGATTTTGTTCCTAGATGTCATTGCTGTTTTCAGAATTAATTTAAGTCTTCTAAAGTATTCCTTACTAAGTTTTATTTGAATTTGTTCTTGTTTTATTGTTGATTCTTCATCAATTCCCAAATATTTATACACTCCCTCTTGCTCAAGTTCTTTTATGTCACATTCTTGTCCCAAACTGATGTTTTCCTGGTGCTACAGTTTTCCTGATTTAAAGATTGCTTTTGCACACTTACCAAGCTCAAATGACATTGTTATATCATCTGAAAAAGCTTTGACAACCTGCAGCTGTGTTTTCAGTTCCTCATCTTATGAGCTACACAGTTTTAAATCATCGACAAACAGAAGATGAGAAGTCTTTACATGTTGTTTTCTAGGAGACAAACTGTAACCATGGCCTAAGCCAGGGGTCTGCAACCTGCGGCTCTGGAGCCACATGCGACTCTTCTACCCCTCAGCAGTGGCTCTCTGTAGCTTTGAAAAATAATGGCCACTCTACCACACAACACACGCACGCACACACACACGCACACACGCACGCACACACACGCACACACACGCACACACGCACGCACACACGCACACACACGCACACACGCACACACACGCACGCACACGCACACACGCACACACACGCACACACACACACGCACACACACACACGCACACACGCACACACACGCACACACACGCACACACACGCACACACACACACTGAGAGCGATCAAGCGATGGACTTAAAATATTGCTCTTATAAACTTACAAACTTGCTAGAATAACATGATTTCTGTTGCCATGCATTCCACACTCACAGAGCAATCAAGCGATTCCCTGGTAGCAGCAGCATCTCCTGAAAGATTTCCATAGGTTGATACTAGGCTATCTGCCCTAAGGCATTTATAAGCCTAGCCAGACTATGTTTGGCTTTCGCCACCCTTTTAGATTAGTTGACTGTGCCTCTGTATAGTAGGTCACAGAAGGTAGCCCTTTTAAGGTTTATTTACTGTACCTCTGTCAAGCAGCGACACAGAAGAGATCCCAGGGGTAAACTTACGATCTCCCATCCATTTGCCAAGATTTCTCTTGAAGAGGGTCAGTGAGGGGCTCTGCCCGACATGGATTGGGATTTTGTTCCAGAGTGAGAGGAGCCTCTGGGATATGAATCTGTCCCTCCAGCATGTCTTATTTATTTCTGTGCTGTAGCTCTAAGGGATTTAGATTTCCTGAGGTGAAGCATGTCCATTAATTCTGTGTTGGACATGGCTTTATACGTCAGACACAGATCGCCTCTGAGTAGGTGGTATGCAACTGTGTAGAGCTGGAGTTTCTTTAGCCGAACTGCATAGGGCATCTGTTTGAGCCCCTTGACCCTCTTGGTGAGATACTTTTGGGGTCTTTCCAGTTGCTGAAGGTAAGGTACATTCCAAACGGGGCATTGTACACAATTATGAACCTGATAAATGATGAGTAGAGGGGCACAATGACCTCGCTTGATCTAGATGTGAACCCTTTCATGATAAGGTGGGCTATATATAAGGTCTTTCTAACCACTTTGGCAACGTGATTGTCAAAGGAGAGATTGCTATCTACTTGGGTCCCCAAGTCCTTAATTACTTCTTCCGTACTTAATGGATTACCACCTATGTGGTAATTTGTGGGCACTTTTTTTTTTCCAAAGGGGATGACTATGCACTTTTTGGCATTTAGCTTTAGGCCATGGCTCTGGCACCAGTTATCCATCTCTGTGAGACCCTTTTGGAGGATGCTTGTGTCAGTCGGAGAATCGATTATAGCACCCAGTTTACAGTCATCTGCGAACTTGGTCAGCCATAGTCCACCCGTGTTAGCCTGTACCTCGGAGAAATATATACTGAACAAGAGAGGGCCCAGGACTGAGTCTTGTGGGACACCACTTGTAACTGGTTTAGAGTCTGACATGGCACCTGCTATTCTGACCATGTGGGTTCTATCCCTGAGCCAGTTTGCAACCCATCTTATGACATAGGGGTTGATATTTAAGCTGGTGAGCTTATTTATGATGCCGAGTGGAGTATTGTGTCATAGGCCTTTGCGAGGTCCAGGTAGGCTGTGTGGACTACCTTCCCTTAATCTATGGCTTTGGTAACTGTTTCAAAGAAGTCGACCAGGTTCATGAGGCAAGATCTGCCCTTAATGAAGCCGAATTGGGTAGGATCCAGTGTCTGGCGGTTCCCAATGTCTTTGTTTATGATTTCCATGATGATATGTTCCATAGCTTTGCAGACCAGGCTAGTCAGGCTTATAGGGCGATAGTTTCCGGGGTCTGTTGTGGCACCACCTTTGTGAGTGGGACCACTGTTGCTGTACGCCATTCCTTGGGAACGTATCTTGTAGTAAGGCTGAGATTGAACAGTGACTTTATATGAGGGCTTAGTTCTTCTTGGAGCTCGTGTAAGACGCAGCCCGGGACACCGTCTGGTCCCACTGATGCTGTGTTTTTAGCTTTGGAGAGGGCAACTCTCACCTGTGCATCTGTGATCTCGAGAAGGCTACACACTCTGTTGGGATAGACATTTGCTCTTTTGCTGGGGAAGGGGGGGGGGGAGTTTGCACTGAACCTTTCTGCCAGGATGTTGGCAATGTCTGTGGGTTCAGTGAATTTTTTGTCATTTTGCACTAACTCAGAGCATATCTGGGAGTTGCCTCCCAGGTTTCTGACATAACTAAGGAAGGCCTTGTGATTATCTTTAGTGTCTTGTGTAATTTTTCTTTCAAAGCTGGCCTTAGAAGATTTTATGAGGGATCGTAGTTTCTTGCTAGTACTGATCAGTGACGCCTTCCCTTTTTGGGATTTTGCTCTGTCATGTAGTAGCTTTCTCCTTATGTTGTATAGCTTATTTATGGCTGGGGTCCACCAGACAGGTCTCCTGCCTTTGGAGGAGTGAGTCTTGGTTTTATTTGGGATAGCATGCTCCATGCATTCCTGTAGGTGTCCATAGAATGCTTTTGTAAAGGATTCTGCATTTTGGGCCGTGGTCCACTGGCCCAGGGGCTTTGAAGGATTCCACCTCAGTTTTGAGAGGTGTGAAGTTTGCTTTTGAGAAGTTCTTCACCGTGGTTTCCTTGGCTAGGGGTGGGGACAGAATATGGATGTCCAGTGAGATTTGTTTATGGTCTGATCTTACCAATGAGGGGTATACCTCTGGTGTGGAACATAGAGACCCCATGTTGGTGATGACCAGATCCAGTATGTTTTCCCCTCTTGTGGGAGTGGTGACCAGTTGTTCCATAGCATTTGAGTTTATAAATTCTAGGAACCGTTGGGCGAGGGTGTTTGGGCTTCAGTAGTTTTCCCAATCGATGTTTAGGTAGTTGAAGTCACCCAATATAATAGTGTTTGGAGAGACCTTCATATTCTCCAGTGTTCTCAGGAAAGCCGAGTGAGGTTCCTGTGTTCAGTTTTGCCCACTGTTAGTTGCACATGGATGGTCTCCAAAACTTCATGCAGTGCCACTAGCCTGGAGGTGTGGGTATCTTTGATAAATATGGATACTCCCCCTCCTTTTGTGGTTCGGTCCGAGTTTTGGGGCCGGAAAGCATGGTATGAAGTATAGCCTGGTAGTGCTGGGGTGCTCTCGGGAGCCTTGAACCAGGTTTCTGTTACTGCACAGATATCGATATTCTCCATACTGAGGAGAGTCTTGAGTGTGTGCATCTTGAGGTTTAGACTTCTGGCATTGAGCAGCATTACCCTTAGTTTTTTTTCTTTGTGTTGTTTATGGGGGTGGGTTTGTCTTTTGAACCTTGCCTAAAAAAGGCACGATGGTGGAGGCATGAGCCTTAGCCAGTATTCAAAAACCCAGGGGTGACAGATGCAAGCTGTCCCAAGCAAAGCAACATGGCTTGTCGAGCATGTCATCCCAGGCTGACAGACATTGGATCCCCTTTGAATGACACCAATACTTTAGCCAGTTGTTAAAATTGATCATTTTGTCTTTATACTGTGGCATCATTCTTGGTGAGGGTAAGATGCTACTCAAAGTCAGGGTCATACCGGCCTGGGCTACATGATCAAAGAGCTCCTGTACGTCTTTTTTCATGTAGTCCAGGGAGGTACGTCTTTTTTCATGTAGTCCAGGGAGGTATGTCTCAGGTCATTCACACCAGCATGGACAATGACGGAGTCATACTTGTACTTGCTTTAGAGTGACCCGAGTGCTTGTGTTATGTGGCGGATCCTGGCACCAGACAGGCAGCTTACAGTGACTTTCTCCTTGTTCAGCCTGGTGAGTGGGACGTCAGTGTGTCTGACAATAGATTCACCTATTACAAGTGTATTAGGTGTGTTGTTTAGCCTTAAGGCTGTGACTGTGTGGCACACTGACTTTGTGAGCTATGTGCTACATTGGATATTGTTTTGTGGTAGGTGTTGCTTGGATGTCTGCTTTGGAGGTCTCTGCTGCTTAGGCAGATTGTTATTTAGAGCCTCCGAGTATGTTTTTGTGTGTTTATGTGTTTGGTTTGCTGATGCGATAGGTCTATGTGAGACTGGATTTGTGGTGTGTGTGTGGTTACCTTCTCCTCCTGACAGGCTGTGCCAGTACTGGGTTGAGAGAGCTTATCCTCCAGTTTGGCTATATAGTTGCATCTCTCACATATATTTGAGCTTGTTGGGAGGAGGAGAGGGTGGTCTGTATACATAAGGCAGTTGTAACATTGCCTCAAGATTCCCAGATTCACCAGCTGGACTGGAGAGTAAACTCGAAACTGACCTTTGGACATGTCTGAATAATATAGGGAACTACTTATTGACTGATCAGAAAGAACCAATAGGGAGCAAGTGCTTTGAATGAGTATAAGAGGATGTAGTGCTTTAGTTTGTGTTTACCTATGAGATTACTTATACGAGCAAGTGCAGGGCTTTAGAATGAGAATAGAGTGCTTAATTTGAGATTTAGAGCAGTTCTAAGGGAAAAAGTGAAGAGTAGACTTTGTGGAGCCGGGAGTAGTTTAAGCGGCACTACCTGATGCTGCTCTGTGTGCAAGACTGCGCTAAGAGAGGGTTGCAGGGTTTTAAGAGATAGAGATCAAGGAGTTTAGAATTGACCCAAAATGGCCAATAAAAGTACAGCTTCTAGGCAGTAACCACTCCTAAAGGGACAGGCAGGCTGTTCAGTGTTAACCACTGCCACTGGTGAACACAGAGACTTCCCTTTAATCCAGGCAAGCACTGACCTCCAAGAAACTTACAAACAGTTCAGAACAGCAAATCTGTAACTGAACTTTCTTAAATTTCAGAAAGAGGGAAAAAAGCAAGATTTTTTTTGTTTTTTTTTCTTTTTTGTTTTAGTTTAATGGTAGCAGTGATACACAAGTAGCAAAATAATCACAACAGTGCAATAAATGACCCCACACTTGAGTGCTAGGCCAAAGTCAGGTAAAATGCAGTTTTAAGAGAAAAAAACGATTTTAAGTTAAGTGCGACACAGAAAATGCAGTAAACAGGCTCTAGATGTGTTCTAAATACTGTTTCTAATACAGATATAAACTTTAGCAAACTGGAAAACGTCGAAAAGTAGGCGGCAAAGCAGTAATTCTTAAAAAAGCAGAAGAAAATACTTAAAATCTCAAAAGTGGCTCCTTTCTCCTCTCAGCGTTTTCTCCCCTTGGTGGGTGCTTCAGCAACAACTAACAAGCCTGGAAAGACGCCAAAACCACGAGGCAGCAGGGTTTTAAGAGATAGAGATTAAGGAGTTTAGAATTGACCCAAAATGGCCAATAAAACTACAGCTTCTAGGCAGTAACCACTCCTACAGGGACAGGCAGGCTGTTCAGTGTTAACCACTGCCACTGGTGAACACAGAGACTTCCCTTTAGTCCAAGCAAGCACTGGCCTCCAAGAAACTTACAAACAGTTCAGAACAGCAAATCTGTAACTGGACTTTCTTCACAAAGTCTTACCACAAGAAATCTGGACAGTCTCACAAATAAAGGGGAACAAAAATAGGGATGGATTTTAAATATTGCTCTTATAAACTTGCTAGAACAACATGGTTTCTGTTATTTGGCATTTTCCATGTGCGCGCACACACACATACTCGCAAACACATACGCGCACACACACTCAGAAACATGCGCACGCGCACACACTCACAAACACGCGCGCACACACATTCGCAAACAAGCGTGCACACACTCACAAACACGCGCGCACACACTCACAAACACGCGCGCACACACTCGCAAACACGCGTGCACACACTCGCAAACACGCGCGCGCACACTCGCAAACACGCTACAAGACACTGGCAAACACGCTGCACAAGACTGCAAACACGCGCGCGCAACGCACTGCAAACACGCGCGCACACTGGCAAACACGCTGCACACTGGCAAACACGCCAAACACACACTCGCAAACACGCGGCGACACTCGCACACACACTGCAGCGCGCACACTCGCAAACACGCTACACACCGCAAACACGCGCGCACACTCGCAAACACGCGCGCACACACACACTCGCAAACACGCTAGCGCACACACTCGCAAACACGCTAGCGCACACACACGCGCACACACTCGCAAACACGCCCGCGCACACACTCGAAAACACACTCGCAAACACACGCGCGCGCACACACTCGCAAACACACGCGCGCACGCACACTCGCAAACACGCGCGCACGCACACTCGCAAACACGCGCGCGCACTCGCAAACACGCGCGCGCACACTCGCAAACACGCACACACTCGCAAACACGCGCGCACACACTCGCAAACACGCGCGCGCACACACTCGCAAACACACGCGCACACACTCGCAAACACGCGCGCACACACTCGCAAACACGCGCGCGCACTCGCAAACACGCGCGCGCACACTCGCAAACACGCGCGCGCACACACTCGCAAACACGCGCGCGCACACTCGCAAACACGCGCGCACACTCGCAAACACGCGCGCACACTCGCAAACACGCGCGCACACTCGCAAACACGCGCGCACACTCGCAAACACGCGCGCACACTCGCAAACACACGCGCGCACACTCGCAAACACACGCGCGCGCACACTCGCAAACACACGCGCGCGCACACACTCGCAAACACGCGCACACTACGCACACACGCCGCACACCGCAAACACACGCCTGGCGCACACTCGCAAACACACGCGCACACACACACACACGCACACACGCACACGCACACACGCTGCACACGCACACACGCACACACTCGCATGCACACACACTCGCAAACACGCACACACTCGCAAACATGCACACACTCGCAAACACGCACACACACACTCGCAAACACGCACACACTCGCAAACACACACACACTCGCAAACACACACACACACACACACACACATACACATACACGTACACATACACACACACCACCTATCCACTGTGCAGATTTTCGCAGAATGTTCTGATTTTGCCTCATATTTTTGGTCTGTTTCTCATAAAATTGTGGTTTTCTGGCAAATTATTGAGGGCTGAAGTCAGAAAAAAATAGACATTTGAGGTTCAGACTTCATACCATTCCGAAAATTCATGCCAAAGCAAAATGTTAAGTCCATCAACTTTCTGAAAGAGCAATATTCAATAAGTGTCCTTATTTTTGGGCCTTTGTGCCCCACTATTTATGGCTTTGTCCAGATTTCTTGTTCTAAGTGGTTGAGAGATGTGACACACACACACACACACACACACACACACACACACACACACACACACACACACACACACACACAGAGTGCTCAAGCAATCCAAAAATAGGGACAGATTTTAAATATAGTTCTTATAAACTTGGTTCTTTTATATTTAGGATAATAATTATATACAAAACTTTATATGCTGTGTTATCTTCATTTTAGGGGTCAAATAGGTTTTGTGCCTCCCGATGAATTTTATTTGGTGGGAGAGGGGCCAAAATAGCGAAGGTGAAGTAAACAGCTTAATGGGTTAATGGCAAGGCAGAATAGCAACGGTGAAAGAGTCACCCTGGAATATCCCCCTTTGAATTTTTATCCCTGGGATAATAATCTGTCCTTGATCATGGCTTAATTGCAAAGTGGTCTGCCACTGCTTCATGGTCACTGTAATGCAGTTGATCAGGGTAGGGTGTATCTTACACATTTTTAAGCACTCTTTCATCCATGAATGTGGGATACTAACAAATGTTTTTTTATAGTCAATCCAGGTCATACTTAAATTCTTCCCCTTTTTACAGTTCTCCAGAATGACTAACAACAAATTATCCTTTGTTCCATATGACTTTGCCCTTTTCTTCTACTGCCATAACTGAGTTTGCTTCTAAATGACTATTAACTCTGTCAGGATCAATTCCCATGTATAGTTTATATGCCATTGGAAGGAAGGCAAGTAATTGGTCTATAATTTTTAGGATAGCTTGCAGGTTCACTCTCAAGTAGGAGCATTTGTTTTGCCTGTTAGCCAGGTTGATGTCGGTTCGGGATCCGCATATAAATAGTTTAAATAGTTCTTACACATGGTAAATCTTCGTGCAAAGATGTTAATACTTTTAACCAAATGTTAGGTAATGCATCTGGGCCTGGGGTTTTCCAATTAGAGTTTTTCTTAACTTTGTTTCAATCTCTCTGGCTGTTACTTCATCCCATTTCACATCCTGTACCTTTAAACTTATTTTTTCTTTTACTTCTTCTATCCATCTCTGTTATGTTCCATAGGATCTTTATAGATACTTCTCCAAAATGCATCCATTTCCTCTTTTTTGGTGGTCTTTCAATTCCTTTTACCTTGTTTCCCAATTCTCTACAACACTGTTTTGGGTCATCAACAAATTGCTTATTTTGTACTTTTCCTTTATATTTATCTGTGTATCTTCTAGGTTTTTCTGCCTGTGCTGAAATTTTTAGTTTATTTGAGATAGTGGATGACAGATCCTGGTCTGTTCTGATACTGCACATTGCTTTAATCACATCTATCTTTCTTAGTATTTTTGTTGATCTATTCCCTCTTCTACAGACTTCTAAAAGTGACACTTCTTGTCTTAATTGCTTTATAGTTTTCTCTATTCAACACATCCATGATGGTACTTGACCCCCCCCCCCCCACCCCAGACGTTCTAAAAGAAAGGAAGGAAAACAAACATAAAAAAATCAGACAGTTAAAAGCAGAAGAATCAGCAATAAACAGCAAAACCAGTCATGATTAGAGCAGCAACATTCCTTGTGGTCATCACACCTTGGTCAAATGATGTGCTCAATACTAAAGGGGATAAGATTCTCCAAATTTCCATTTTATTCCTTAAGTCCAGTGTAGTTTTAAGGATTTCACTATTTCACTTTTTGGTGCCATGCAGTACTGTGTGCGCCAATATCTCTGTTCAGTACTTCGAATTTATGTTTTACACATCTCTATATTTTTGTGGATACCAAACCTATGTTTTCGTTTACCATGACCTGCTGGTCAGTTCAAATGGTCTTTCAGTAAACTTCTGCAGTAGATTCCCATTACTAGTACAGTTGTGTGAGTAGCCAAACAGCCAGACTAACTTCTAGAGCTCTCAAGATTTTCCAGAATGGGAAGGTTCCACTTTAGTACTGGCATGTGACTCACATAAAAGGGTCAGTCTAATTGTGCTGCCTATTGCATCTTCAGTTCATTATGCTAGTGAAGATATGGAGGAAATGCCCACTGAAGAAGCCCCCCCCCTCTTTCTTTAGCCCTTCTGAAAGGAAAATGGAGAAAGAAGAGTTCCAACTGCAAGTTCTGCAGATTCCGTGGGGAGAATGCAAGAGAAGGGATTATCCACTCATTCATAACAGAGAAAGAGGAGGAGCAGAGGAAAGTACAGTTGTGTACACTTACCATAAATGTAGATGTTCGAGTGTATTCACTGTTGCAGTCATTACAATTGGGTTATCCTGCTGGCAGGCTGCCCTCAGTTGGCCTGAATTCCAAAGTCTTGGTCCGGCGTCGGTTGCTGTCACTTCTTCCCTGACGTCAGAGCGTCAGGGCTATAAAAGATGCAGCAGACGCCATTTTCTTGCCCCAGATGTCAGGTGCCCCCAAAAGTGTAGGCTAAAAAATATGTTAATAAAACATACATGCACCAAAGTATATTTTATCTTCATCTACAAGCAAATACACCACATAGGTTGTATAGATTAGAGAAGTACAGATAAATTCCAACAAAAGTAAGGGGGATGGCGGGTGGGTAACCTGGACTGCAACAGTGAATACACTCGAACATCTACATTTATGGTAAGTGTACACAACTGTACTATGTTCATGTTTCACTGTTGCAGTCATTACAATTGGGTTGAATCCCAAAGCTAAGGTTGGGAGGCTGGAGCTAAATAGCATTAGGGGCGGCTATGAGGCCCTGCAGAGCTGCAGTGGCAAAGCCTGCCCTAGACTTAGAGTAGAGTGGTAAATGATAGTGCTTTGTAAAGGTGTGCACTGAACTCCAGGTAGCAGCCACTAAAATGTCTTTGGTTGGTACTCTCCTGAGGAAGGCTGCTGCTCTGGTTGAATGAGGCCTAATGCCCTTAGGCACTGGCTTGTCATGTTGTGAATAGCAGAAACGAATGCAGTGGCCTATCCACTTTGAGATAGCCTTTCCTTGTGATCCTGCAGCATATGCCACTAGTAACTGCTCTGCCTTTCTGAAAATTTGGTTCTGTCCAAGTAGAATCTAAGCTGTCTATGTCCAAAGAATGCAGAATTCTCTCCCCCTTGTTCTGTGGATTTGGATAAAAGGTTGGCAGATGAAGAGCTTGGTTAAGGGCCACGCTGGACACTACCTTAGGCATAAATGTCGGGTTTGTCCTCGGAGAAACCCTGTCTGGATAAAAAATGATAAAAGCTTCCACAGCCATGAGTGCCTGTAGCTCTGAAACTTGTCTTGCAGAAGTTATTGCTAGGAGCAGAGCTGTTTTCCAAGATAAAAACTTTATATCAGCTGTAGCGGCTGGCTCAAAAGGAGGCAGGGTGAGTTTTTCCAAGACATAGTTGAGGTCCCATGCAGGTATTGGTGATCTCCTTGGAGGCCTTAAGTTTTTGGCTCCTCTGAGGTACTGCCTTAACAAAGGATGAGAAAAGATTGGTGGCTCTGTATTGTAATGAACCGAAATGGCAGAGGAATGAATTTTAATTGATGAAAAAGATAGGCCTTTGTCTAGCATCTCAGTTAAATGTTGCAAAATCTGAGGGATATTTGGTACAGCTGTGTCAATTCCTTGTGTCTGGTTCCAAGCACAGAATCTCTTCCATTTTCCAGCATAAGATTCTGGCCTCCAAAACGACATCCATCACAGCTTTAGTGAGAGGTGCATTTTGAATGACTACATTATCTGCCATGCTGCCAGATTTAAGGTCTTGAGTTGGCTGTGCAGGATCTGATTGTTTTGTTGGGACAGTAGATGAGGTATTGGAGGTAAGGTCCAAGCCGGGCATTGAGAGAAGTTCCTTAGGATTGGATACCAGTATTGGTGGGGCCAGTCTGGGGCAATCAGTATCATCTTTGGCTTCTCTTGTCTGAGCTTTAGGAGTACCTTTGGGAGGAGAGGCAGTGGAGAGAAGGCATATACTGCTAAGTTTTTCCAGCTGAAAGATAAGGCGTCCACTTTCCATGCTTGTCTTTGATAAATCCTTGTGCAGAATCTTTTTAGTCGGTAGTTGTGAGGGGAGGCAAATAGATCTATATCCGGGCATCCCCATTTCCTTGTTATCATGCTGAAGACTTATGGGTCCAATTTCCACTCGTGGGGATCCATGAGGTTTCTGCTTAGTTCGTCTGCCAGAGTATTTCTTTCCTGGCAGGAATTGTGCCTGCAGATGTACTTGGTAAGTCAATGCTGTGTCCCACAAAGTCATGGCTAGTCTGCAAAGGGGGTAAGAATGAGTGCCTCCCTGCTTGTTTATATACCACATGACCGTGGTGTTGTCTGTCTATCAGTAGTTGTCCCAGATGTAGTTGGTCCTTGAAGGTTGTCAGGGTATTCTGGACCACTAGCATCTCTTGATTGATATGTAGATGCATTTGGTTTGCGGACCATGTGCCTTGAATACATCTTCCTGCCATGTGGGCTCCCCAGGCATAATCTGATGCATCCGTTGTTAATGTCTGCCTGGCTGGGGGTAAAGTGAATGGCTGTCCTTTGTTCTGATGACAAGCCTTCGCCCACCATCGAAACTCCTTTTGCAGGCAGGGAATGAGAGTAATCCTCGTTTCCAGGCTGTGGCAATGTTGAGCCCAAACACTTTTTAGGTACCATTGAAGTTTCCTCATATGCAGTCTTGCATATGGAATTAGGAGGATGCCATGAAGCCCAAAGCCTGCAGAATTTCTCGTGCAGATAACTGGGCCTTTGTTGCCAACTTTTTGGAATAGGTAGTCAGTTGCCTTTGTCTGGCGTGAGATAAGCCATCTGAGCAGTTGTATTTAAGCTTGCACCCAGGAATATTATCTCTTGAGAGGGTACTAGTTTTGATTTATTTTCGTTGACTGTGTACCCTAAGCTTGTTAAAAATCTCTTTACAAATGCCAGATGCTGTAGTAGAATGTCCTTGTTCTCTGCTTGAATGAGGCAGTTGTCCAAGTAAGGATATATTTGTATTCCTCTTTGTCTGCAGAATGCAATTACTGGTGCCAGGCACTTTGTAAAGACCCTGGGTGCAGTAGACAAGCCAAAGGGCAGTGCAGAGAATTGGTAATGCATTGAGCCTGCTTTGAATCTGAGGTATCTTCTGCATGTTTGTCTGATTGGGACATGCAGGTATGCCTCTTTTAGGTCTAAAGTCACAAGCCAAGCCTTCTTGCCCAGCACGGGCAGAAGCTGCTGTAGAGTCAACATTTTGAATTTTGGTATATCCAGGTATGTGTTTAGTAAAGATAGGTCAAGTACTGGCCTCCAGGCCTTGTCCTTTCTTGGTACCAAGAACAGTCTTGAATAAAATCCTTGTCCCTGCTCTTGCTCTGGTACTTGTTGAATGGCTCCCATTTCCATGAGGGATGAGATTTGCTTTTGTGCCTCTGCCCATTGATTTTTTTGGCAGGTCTGGCCAACTGTTTGCCCTTGGCAGGGTATGGAAGTGAAACCTGTAGCCTTGTGACACTGTCTAGGACCCATTTGTCCTGGGTTATGATGTGCCAATTTTGAGAAAAAGGTGCTAGTTTTCCCCCTAAAGGTGCTGCCAGAAGATAAGTGCTTGGTGCAGGCAGGGGGAAGTCATTGAGACTGTTTCCTGTATGGCTGTGATTTGTCTTCTCCACTTTTGGAGGTAGAAGCACCCCACTGTTTAGACTTGTACGAACCTTGGGGCTGGGATCTGCCTCTAGGGTGTCTGGATCTACCCCTTTGTTGCCTGTCTGGCATTGGAAAAGACCAATTCTTTGTAGGCCAGTGTCTGCTAAATCTTGGAGGCTGTACCTGTAAGAAATCCTTGACCGTTTGCATAGATTTTGCTTTGTCCTCCATTTTCTTTAACACTTCTTCTGCCTTAACACCAAACAAGGTGTCATGCTGTAATGGAGCATCTAATAATTTTGCTTTGACATGATCAGGCAAATTTTGTTCTTTTAACCAAGCATGCCTCCTAATGACAGAACCCGTAACAGCGGCCCTGCAGGAGGCCTCCAGAGAATCAAAATCACATTGCAAAGTATGCTTTCCAACTTGTTCAGCTGCATGCAATAAATCCTGCATTTCCTTGTTTTCTGCACATTCAGAATTTAATAACATTTTCTGTTTAAGCAATGTCATGACATGTTGCTGATATTTGAGCATATGAAATAGGCAATTTAAGGCCCTTATAGCCAAGGTAGCAGAAGTGTAAATCTTCTTTCCCCATCTGTCCAGTGCCCAAGAATCCCTGTCAGAGGGGGTAGGGTTTTTTGCAGTGGAAGCCTTGATCCCTTTGGGACCCTGAGAGGGAGTTTCTGGGTCAGCAGTAGGGTTTTTGAAAAGGAATTTATGAGAGTCAGGAACCCTGTAGTATCTGTCCGGCTTAACAGGAGCTGGAGGTAAGGAGCCAGGGGTCAGACTAGACTCTGAAAAAACACCATCCACAATGTCCATCACAGGTGGAATAGCTAGGGGCCTGTGTTGTGGCAGCAAAAGGAAGTCTCTGAGCCTTTTATTAGGTTCTGAAAAATCTTGGCTCTCTGGAAATGCTCCCTCATGGTATGCAAGGTTTCCCCAAAAGAGTAGGCCTCAGGAGGAGAGTCTGCAGGGATAGATTCTTTCAGCATCAGAATCCTCATAGGGAGGAAGTGAGTATTCCTGATCAGAAGAGGAATCAGAAGAAATGGAAACCTGATCTGACGATTCATAGTCTGTCTCTTGCCTAGGCCTTTTATCGGGAGGGGGATGGGGACCCCTGATCAAAGTAATTAAGTCTTCGGCCATTTGAGCATCTGTTTTTTGGGCATGGAGGCCTGTCCATGAGGCTGTTGTACTTATTTCTTTGTCTTTAAAGGTACTTTAGTCTTTACCTTTGAAGCTGAAGTCGTTTTAAGGTATAACTGAGTAGGTCAGAAAACACCCTCAGAAGCCAATGCCTGCTCAGCGGCTCCGGACCCATCTGAGGGGATAGTCTCTGAGGGTCCAATACCTTGAGTTTCCAGCGGCCTAGTCGATTCCACATGGGAGTCGGTAGCGGCCTGCAGCTCTAAGGTAGCGGGCGTCGAGGGCTGCGAAGGCACCTCACTGAGAACCGGCGACTGGCTTAGAAGAAGCCTCGTCGTCGGTTTTGGACCTCTGTTGCCTGTCCTTATCTTTTTCTCTGCATTTCTTATGAATTCCGGTAGTCGGATGGCTGTCTACGGCATCGTATAATTAAATCTTCTGCCAAAATAGTGAAATGCAAAATCGTACCGACGCTTAATAGTGCGTTGGTTAAATCTAGCACAAAACCGACAACTAGCAACGTCGTGGTCAGGGCCTAGGCAAGGAATACAGTAAGAATGAAAGTCCTTATGAGGTATTTGCTTTCCACAAGAAATACAATTATTAACTTTTTCGGACATCGGTCTGGAGCAAGAAAAAAAGTTTCCCCAACAGGGTACTTAGCTTTTAATGAAGACTTTGGATCTGAAATTCGAACACGAAAATCTCAGGAGTCGGCCGACCGGCACTTGTGAACTGCTTCTGCTTCGGGCACCGCGTGGCAAGAAAGACTGAAGAAAATGGCGTTGGCTGCATCTTTTATACCTCTGACGCTCTGACGTCAGGGAAGAAACAGCAGCAACCAACGCCGGGCCAAGACTTTGGAATTCAGGCCGACTGAGGGCAGCCTGCCAGCAGGATAACCCAATTATAATGACTACAACAGTGAAACATAAAGAACATCTTACTAGGACTTATGGGAGTGAGAAAAAAAGGTAACAATGATATCCTGTCCACTGCCTAAGACATGGAGAGAAAATGTGAGAGAAAGAAAAGAAAGGAAGGTAGGTGAGAGCTACTACTGCACATGTACTGTTTTGATGAGAGTGCTCCCACCCCAGTACTGCGTTCTTCATATGGATCATTATTGCAGCACGTCTCAATGCACAATATTATTAAAGCAATATATGGAGATGGAGGATGAAAAAGTACAGTTGTGTACACTTACCATAAATGTAGATGTTCGAGTGTATTCACTGTTACAGTCATTACATTTGGGTTATCTGCTTGCAGGTAGCCCTCAGTCGGCCTGATTATCAAAGTCTTAGGTCCTGCATTGGTTGCTGTCTCATCTTCCATGACATCAGGTAGTCAGGGGTATAAAGCATGCAGCCGATGCAGTTACATCAGTTTTTCTTGCCCCAGATGTCAGGTGCCCCCATAATGGGAAGCAATTATATACAAGGTTACACCTCCAGCAAAAAGTAAATACACCAGAAAGCTTTAAGCATAGTAAACAAGAATAGAGGTATAGTCAATAGAAGTCAGGGGGCTGGAGGGAGGGTAACCAGGACTGCAACAGTGACTACACTCGAACATCTACATTTATGGTAAGTGTACACAACTGTACTATGTTCTTCATGTTTCACTGTTGCAGTCATTACATTTGGATAGATTCCCAAATCTAAGGAAGGGAGGAGGCAATTAGATAACATTAGGACCAGCTTTAAGGCCCTGCAAAACTGCAGTGGCACAACCAGCTCTGGATTTTGAAAAAAGTGGCAAGTGGTAATGCTTGGTGAAGGTATGTACAGAACTCCAGGTAGCAGCTTCTACGATGTCCCTGGTAGGGACACTACTGAGAAAGGCTGTAGAGGTAGATGCAGCCCTGGTAGAATGTGGTCTTATCCCCTGTGGGGTAGGTTTTCCATGGTGCTTATAGCAGAAATGAATGCAGTGGTCTATCCACTTAGAAATGGTTCGCTTTGAAATGGCCTTCCCCTCTGCCTTTGCAGCAAATGCAACCAGCAGCTGTTCAGATTTCCTGAGAGCCTTAGTCCTGTCCAAGTAAAATCTAAGTTGTCTGCACGCGTCCAAGGAGTGCAGTATTTGTTCCCCTTTGTTCTGTGGATTAGAAAAGAAGGCTGGTAATGAATGGACTGATTAAGGGACAAACTGGATACCACCTTGGGCATAAAGGAGGAATTGGTCCTGAGGGACACCCTGCCCGCATAAAGATGATGAAAGGCTCCACTGCCATGAGGGCCTGTAATTCAGACACCCTTCTTGCTGAAGTGATGGCTAGAAGGAAAGTTGTTTTCCAGGAAAGGAATTTCAACTCTGCATTTGCAGCTGGCTCAAACGGAGGTAGAGTGAGTTTTTCCAATACAAAGTTAAGGTCCCAGGCTGGAGTAGGGGCTCTCCTGGGTGGTCTTAAGTTTTTGGACCCTCTGAGGAATTGCTTCAGCAGTGGATGAGAGGAGAGGGGTGGCTCTATTTTAATCTGCTTAAATGGCCGAGGCATGAATTTTGATGGAAGAAAAGGAAAGGCTCTTGTGAAGCACCTCAGTTAAGTATTGAAGAATGTGCAGTAAATTCGGCACAGTTGTGTCCATCCCCCGAGTTTGGTTCCAGGAACAGAAGCTCTTCCATTTTTCAGCATAGGATTTTCTAGTGCTAGGTCTCCTTGCCTCCAGAATGACATCCATCACTTGCTTACTATGGGATGGTAACGGAGAGATCATGTAATTAGCCAGGCTGCAAGGTTCAACTTTTGAAGCTGTGGGTGCAGAATCTAGCCCTCCTGCTGGGACAGCAGGGCAGGGGTCTGAGGCATGTGACATGGTCCCAGAAGTGACTCACTGTGCACGAGTGGGTACCAGTGTTGGCGTAACCAGTCTGGTGCAGTAAGTATTGCCCTTGGTTTGTCCTGTTTGACCTTTAGTAGCACTTTGGAGAGGAGAGGCAGAGGGGGAAAGGCATAAATAGGTTTTTCCAGGGGAAGGACAGGGCATCCACTTTCCAAGCTTGTCTGTGAGGAGTCCTTGTGCAGAATTTGTCCAATTGGTGGTTTTGAGGGGAGGCAAACAGGTCTATCTCTGGGCTCCCCCATTTGTTTCTCAAATTGTTGAATATCTTTGGTTCCAGGTCCCACTTCTGTGGGTCCATGAGATTTTGGCTTAGGTTGTCTGCCAGTATATTTAGCTTACCTGGCAGGAATTGAGCTTGTAGGTGCACTTGGTAGCTCAAGGCTGTGTTCCACAGAGCCATGGTTAGTCTGCAGAGAGGGTATGAGTGAGTTCACCCCTGCTTGTTTATGTACCACATAACAGTGGTGTTGTCAGTCTTTACCAATAACTGTCCTGGAAGAATGTGGTCCTTAAAGGCTGTCAGAGCATTCTGTACAGCTAACATTTCTTTTTGATTGACATGCAAGTGCATTTGACTCAGGTTCCATTTGCCCTGAATGCACTGCCCTGCCAAGTGAGCCCCCATGCATCGTCTGATGCATCTGTTGTTAGGGTTTGAGCGGCAGGGGGTAGAGTGAATGGCAGTCCCTTGTTGTGGTGGCAGGCCTCTGCCCACCAACGGAACTCTGTCTTTAAGCAAGGAATGATAGGAATCATTGATTCTAGGTCCCGAGAATGTTGACACCATATGCTTTTTAGATACCATTGCAGCTTTCACATATACAGTCTTGCATATGGAATTAGTAGAATGCAAGAGGCCATGAACCCAAGGGCTTGCAGTATTTTCCTTGCAGATAGCTAGGTCTTTGGGGCCAGTAGTTTGAAGTAGGCTGTCAACTGAACTTGTTTCTCTGGCATGAGGTAGGCCATCTGGAAAGTTGTATTTAAGCTTGCTCCCAGGAATACAATTTGTTGGCAGGGTACTAGATTTGATTTCTTTTCATTTATGGTGTACCCCAGAGAAGTTAGTAAATTCTTTACAAATGCCAGATGATTTAAAAGTATGTCCTGGCTTTCTGCCTGAATTAGACAATTGTCCAAGTATGGGTATATCTGAATATTTCTTTGCCTGCAAAATGCAATGACTGGAGCCAGGCACTTTGTGAATACCCTGGGTGCAGTAGATAAGCCAAAGGGCAGTGCAGAGAACTGATAGTGCATGTAGCCTGCTCTGAAGCGTAGGTATCTTCTGCAAGATTACCTTACTGGGATGTGCAGGTAGGCTTCCTTTATATCTAATGTTGCCAACCAGGCATTTTTGCCTAGTATGGGAAGCAGCTGATGAAGAGTTAGCATTTTGAATTTTGGGTTACCAAAAAAGTGTTTAAGATAGACAGGTCCAGGATAGGACGCCAGAAATTGTCTTTTCTGGGTACCAGGAAAAGTCTTGAGTAGAAACCTTGCCCCCATTTTTTTCTGGGACAGGTTGAATAGCCCTGATGCTTAGAAGAGAGAGAACTTGATTTTTGGCCTCTGCCCACTGATTCGGGGGTAGGTCTGGCCAACCGTTTGGGGTTGGTAAGGAGTGGAAGTGGAATCTGTATCCTTGGGAAACTATATTTAAAACCCATTTGTCTTTGGTAATGAATTCCCAGTTTTTTGCGTGCAGGGTGATCCTAAAGGAACAGTCAATTGAGCAGGGCTTGGAAGGTTTAAAGTTAAGTCATTGAGACAGTTTACCATAGGGGGATGTCTTACTACTCCAGGCTTTGGAAGTGGCAGCTCCCCACTGCTTAGGCCTATGATTACCTTGAGACTGAAGCCTGGGTGGTCTGCTGGTTCTGGGTTTGGACCGAGAAGGCCTGGAAGAGGCAGGAAAGGACCAGGTCTTAGAAGGCCAGTGCCTACTAAATCTGGGAGGCTGTACTTGCAGGAAATCTTTAACAGTTTGCATAGATTTAGCTTTTTCCTTCATCTTTTTAAGTACGTCTTCTGCTTTGTTGTCAAACAGATGGTCTTGGTTTAAGGGAGCATCCAGTAATTTAGCTTTAACATGATCTGGCAAACATTGCTCCTTAAGCCAAGCATGCCTTCTAAGTATAGACCCAGTGACAGCAGCCCTGCAAGATGCCTCTAACGAATCAAAACCACATTGCAAAGTATGTTTTCTAACTTGTTCAGCAGAATGCATTAAATCCTGTAATTCTTTATTTTCAGCACAGTCAAGAATCAACATAATTTTCTGTTTAACCAATCCAATAATATGCTCCTTGGCAGTTTAAGGCCCTAATGGCCAAAGTTGCAAAAGTGTATACATTCTTACCCCATCTGTCCAGGGCCCTGGAATCTCGATTAGAGGGGGGTAGGGTTTCTGGCAGTAGTAGCCTTAATGCCTTTGTGTCCCTGTGAAATGGTCTCAGGATCCGCAGTAGGATTCTTAAAGAGGAACTTGTGAGAGTCAGGCACTCTGTAATACCTTTCAGGTTTTCTGGGAGCAAGAGGTAAAGTGTCAGGGGCCAGGCTAGACTCCAAGAAGGCATCATCTACAATGTCCAGTACAGGAGGGATAGCTAAAGGCCTGTGTTGAGGAAGGAGTAAGAGTTCCCTAAGCCTCTTTTTGGAGTCAGAGTAATCCTGGCTTTCCCAGTGGAAATGTTCCTCAAGAGCATGCAAAGTTTCATCAAAAGAGAAATCCTCTGGAGGGGAAGCAGAGGGAATGGAGTCCTCTGCATCAGAATCCTCATAGGTCGATAAGGGCAAATCCTGGTCATCAGAGAAAACAGAAATTTCAGAATCCTGATCAGAAGAATCAGAAGGAAAATCAGTTCTAGGTCTCTTAGAGGGAGAGGGGTGGCTTCCCCTAATTAGAGTAATAAGGTCTTCAGCCATTCTTATCATTTGTTTTGTAGGCATAGGGAACTGACCATGCGGTCTGGGCGTTGGTTCTTTAGGCATGGATCGAGTTTTAGGCCTTGATGAAGAAGACGTCGTCGGTTTAATATGCAAGTCAGTAGGCCTGAATACACCCTCAGAAGCCGGTGCCTGCACAGTGGCTCCGGACCCATCCAAGGTAGAGATATCCGCAGGTTCCATAGTCTAAGAAGCATCTTGCGGCATACCGGACTTAAAATGGGTCTCGGTAGATGCCTGTGACTCTGAAGTAGCGGGTATCAGGGGCTGCGAAAGCACCTCACTGAGTACCAGCGAACTGGTGACTAGCTTAGGAGAAGTGTCGTCGGCAGCTTTGGACCTATGCGGTCTGTCTCTGTCTTTATCTTTGTGCTTTTTTCGAAATGTCAGTAGTCGGGTGGCTTACCAAAGCCATTTCCTAGATAATTGAACAGAGTACCAAAATTTTTAGATACGAAAATGAAATGACGATGAATAGTTCGAAGTTTGAATAAGGCACAAAACCAACAGCAAGGTACGTCGTGGTCTGGGCCTAAGCAAGGAATGCAGTACTGATGAAAATCTTTATGAGGTATTTGCATTCCACAAGAAATACAATTGTTAACTTTTACTAACACTGGTTAAGAGCAAGAAAAAGGATCTCCAATGGGGTACTTAGCTTTAGTTGAAGACTTCGGATCTGAAACTCGAAAATGAAAATGTCAGGAGCCGGCCGACTGGCACTTGCGAACTGCTTCTGCTTCGGGCACCGCATGGCAAGAAAGAATGATGTAATGGCGTCAGCTGCATGCTTTATACCCCTGACTACCTGACGTCATGGAAGATGAAACAGCAACTGACGCAGGACCCAAGACTTTGATAATCAGGCCGACTGAGGGCTACCTTTCAAGCAGACGATCCAAATGTAATGACTGCAACAGTGAAACATGAAGAACATCTGGGCTAGAAAGACGAGTAGAACAACTCTGCTCCCTCTTCATGGGTGCCAAAGGAATTACAGTAGGCTCGGTTGGATGGTAGTGCCAAAACTTGCTCTGCTTCTGGACTGGATGTTCAGTCTATAATGTTTAGAGAAAGTATGGGGAAAAGACAAAGTACCTGCCTCACATACTTTTGTAAATACTGTGAAAAAGACTGAGCAGACAACTGGATAGAAAGGGAGGCGGTTCAGAGGGAACTGGATGTCCCTGGGTAGAATAAAGCAGACAGACCCAATGGGCAGCCTCTCACAGTCCTCAGAAACATGGCCAATATCCTGGCAGGGAAGTCACTGAGAGAATCCTGGAAGGAAAGCTGGTAGCATTCTAAAGGACAACAACTGATGGGACAGCAATCAACACAGGTTCATGACCAGGAGGAGTTATTAATCAAACCTGATCCAGTTTTATGACTAAATTACAAACTCATTGATTCGTAAGAGATTGTTAGGCTAAATCAAGTCTACCCACTGCTTCCCAAGGTGAGAATCAAACCCTGTATTTTGTGTCTGTAAGGTATACATCTTAACCATTATATCAACCCCAAATGTGAAAATGACGGGACTACCAGCAGATGCAGTCTTCCTGGACTTCTCCAAGTTTTACGCATCAGTATGGATAACATCGATATCTGTGCAGTGACAGAAACCTGGTTCAAGGCTCCAGAGAGCACCCCAGCACTACCAGGTTATACCTCATATCATGCTTTTCGGCCCCAAAACCTGGACCGAACCACAAAAGGAGGGGGAGTGTCCATATTTATCAAGGATATCCACACCTCCAGGTTAGTGGCATTGCACGAAGTATCGGAGACCATCCATGTGCAACTAACAGTGGGCAAGACTGCTTTTCAGTTTATAGCATCCTACAGACCACCCTCTCAAAGTCAGGAATCCCACTCGGCTTTCCTGAAAACATTGGAGAACATGAAGATCTCTCTGAAAACCATTATATTGGGCGACTTCAACTACCCAAACATAGACTGGGAGCACTACTCAAGCCCCAGCACATTAGCCCAAAGGTTCATGGAAATTATAAACTCAAATGCTATGGAACAACTAGTCACCACTCCCACAAGAGGGGACAACATACTAGACCTGATCATTACCAACATGGGGACTCTATGCTCCATACCAGAAGTATATCCCTCATTGGTAAGATCAGACCATAAATTAATTTCACTGGATGTCCACATCCCGACCCCACCCCCAGCCCAGAAAACCACAATGAAAAACTTCTCAAAAGCGAACTTCTCACTTCTCAAAACCGAAGTGGAATCCTTCAAGGCCCCAGGGCCAGTGGAAACTACGGCCCAAACTGCAGAATACTATATAAACGCATTCTACGGACATCTCCAGGAATGCATGGATCATCACCAAACAAAACCAAAACCCAAACATCCAAAGGCAGATGTCCAGTCTGGTGGACCCCAGCCATAAATAAACTGTACAACAGAAGGAGGAAGATACTACATGATAGAGCAAAATCCCTAATAGGGAAGGCATCCCTGATCAGTACTAGCAAAAAATTACGATCCCTCATAAAATCCTCCAAGGCCAGCTTCGAGAGAAAAATTGCACAGGACACTAAAGACAATCATAAGGCTTTTTTCAGTTATGTTAGGAACCTGGGATGCAACTCCCAGACTTGTTCTGAGTTGATTCTAAATGACAAAAAATACACTGAACCCACAGACATCGCCAATATCCTGGCAGACAGGTTCAGTGCAAACTTCTCCACCTCCCCAAAAAGAGCAAGTATCTATCCGGCAGAGGGCTGCCTCCCAAACATCTCTGATGCTCAGGTGAAGGCTGCCCTCTCCAAAGCAAAAACACTGCTTCCATGGGACCAGATGGCGTCGGTTGCATCCTACATGAACTCCAAGAAGAACTAATCCCTCAAATAAAACAGCTGTACAATCTCAGCCTCACTACAGGATATGTGCCCACAGAATGGCGTACAGCAGCAGTGGTCCCACTCCACAAAGGTGGAGCCTCCACGGACCCTGGAAACTATCGCCCCATAAGCCTGACTAGCTTAGTCTGCAAGGCTATGGACAGGATCATCATGGAGCTCATAAACAAAGACATTGGGGACATACAGACACTAGATCCTACCCAGTTTGGCTTTGTCAAGGGCAGATCCTGCCTTTTGAACCTGGTTGACTTCTTCAAAACAGTCACCAAAGCCATAGATGAAGGGAAGGTAGTCCACACAGCCTATATGGACCTAGCAAAGGCATTTGACACAATACCCCACTCGGGCATCATAGATAAGCTATCCAGCTTAAATATAAACCCCTATGTCACAAGATGGGTCGCAAACTGGCTCAAAGACAGAACCCACAGAGTGAGAGTTGCTGGAGCCATGCCAGACTCGAAACCGGTCACAAGTGGCGTCCCACAAGGTTCTGTCCTGGGACCGCTCTTGTTCGGTATATACTTTTCAGAGGTACAGGCCAATGTGGGAGGACTATGGCTCACCAAGTTCGCAGACGACTGCAAACTAGGCGCCATAATCAACTCTCCAGCTGACACAAACATCCTCCAAAAAGGTCTCACAGAGATGGATAAAGTACAGTTTTGTACCTACCATAAATGTAGATGTTCGAGTGCTAATACAGCTGCAGTAATCACAGATGGGGGGTTTCTGCTGTCAGGCGGGTCCTCGGTCGGCCGAATTCCAAAGTCTAGGTCCGGCGTCGGTTGTTGTCGCTTTCTTTCCTGACGTCAGTGCGACAGGGGTATATAAGACACAGCCGACGCCATTTTCTTCAGTCTTTCTTGCCCCAGATGTCAGGTGCTCCCAGAAGGAAGGCAATACATAAATTATATATATAAAATCATGCAATGCAATATAATCAAAAAACAGTAGTTGCAAGCAAATACACCATAGAAGGATAACCCAATCAGGTAGTATGAGGAGGTGTTAGCCACTAGGCCTTTACCAAGAGGGGAAGGAGGGAGGGAAACCTGTACTGCAGCTGTATTAGCACTCGAACATCTACATTTATGGTAGGTACAAAACTGTACTATGTTCATCGTGCATACAGATGCAGTAATCACAGATGGGTAGAATCCCAAAGCTACGCACAGGGTGGTAGGCACTAGGTGGATCTGGGAGGAGCCAGAATGCCCTGCAACACAGCAGTGGCAAAGCCTGCTCTAGTTTTGGAGTATAAAGGCAGGTGGTAGTGTTTTGTGAAGGTATGCACAGAACTCCAAGTGGCTGCCTCCAAAATATCTTTGGTAGGGACTCCTCTGAGGAAGGCTGTAGAGGTAGCTGTGGCCCTTGTGGAGTGGGATTGGATGCCTGTAGGAACAGATTTGCCATGATAGGAGTAACAAAACCGTATGCAGTGGCCTATCCATTTTGAAATTGTCTGTTTGGAAATTGGCTTCCCTTGAGCTCCTACAGCATAGGACACAAAAAGTTGTTCTGATTTCCTGAAAGGCTTTGTTCTGTCCAAATAGTAACGTAGCTGTCTATGGATGTCTAAGGAATGTAGCAGCCTTTCCCCTTTGTTTTGAGGATTGGGGTAAAAGGTAGGTAAGTGTATGGCCTGATTTAAAGCTACCCTGGATACTACCTTAGGCATAAATGACGGGTTGGTTCCTAGGGAAACCCTGTCCTGATGGAAGATGAGAAAGGGCTGCACAGCCATGAGGGCTTGTAGTTCCGAAACCCTACGAGCTGACGTAATGGCCAGAAGGAAAGCTGTTTTCCAGGACAAATATTGCAAATCTGTTGAGGCAGCTGGTTCAAAGGGAGGCAATGTTAATTTTTCTAGAATGTAATTAAGATCCCAGGCTGGTATTGGTTGTTTCCTTGGAGGTCTTATATTCTTAGCCCCTCTGAGGAACTGTCTTAAAAGTGGGTGAGAGAATAAGGGTGGATCAGTGTTGTATTCTGCAGAAATGGCTGAGGCATGAATTTTGATGGAGGAAAATGAAAGTCCACTGTTCAACAGCTCAGCTAGATATTGTAATATCTGAGGCAAATTCAATTTTCTAGGATCCTGGCCTTTTTTCTCATTCCAACCGCAAAACCGTTTCCATTTTGCGGAGTAAGCCTTTCTAGTAGATGGCCTTCTGGCCTCCAAAATGACATCCTGCACCTCTTTGGAGAGTAGGGTCTGTTGTGGTGTTAAGGAATTTTCCATGCAGCCAGATTGAGTGTTTTCAGCTGACTGTGAAGAGTTTTGTAGCTGTGCTGAGTCAGTAGAAGAGGCATTAGAGGTAGGGTCCAGGGAGGAGTATGTGTTAGGCTCCTTAGGAGTGGGTACCAGTGTTGTCTTGGCCAGTCTGGAGCAATCAGTATCATCTTTGGTCTGTCTGCTCTTGCTTTCAAGAGCACCTTGGGCAGAAGAGACAAAGGTGGGAAAGCGTAAACTGTCCATGCTGCCCAACTGAAAGAAAGGGCATCCACTCTCCAGGCCTTTGGATGAAATGTCCTTGAACAGAACTTTTTCAATTGATGATTCCTGTGGGAGGCGAAGAGATCTATGTCTGGCCTTCCCCACGCTTGGATTATCTTTATAAACACTTGAGGATGCAACTTCCATTCATGTGGGTCTGTCATATTTCTGCTTAGATTGCCTGCCAGCGTGTTTTCCAATCCTGGCAAGTACTGTGCTTGAAGTTCGATTTGCCATTCCAGAGCCAAGTTCCAAAGTGACATGGCTAGCCTGCACAGGGGGTATGAATGTGTTCCTCCTTGTTTGTTTATGTACCACATTACTGTGGTGTTGTCTGTTCTTATCAATAATTGCCCTGGATGCAGGAGGTCCTTGAAAGATGTAATTGCATTTATCACTGCTAGCATTTCTTTTTGATTGATGTGAAGGTGCTTTTCCTTTTGGGACCATTTGCCCTGAATGCACCTGTCTGTCATGTGCGCCCCCCAGGCGTAGTCTGAGCCGTCTGTATTGATGACTTGATTTGCTTGAGGCTTGCAGAATGGAAGACCTGTGTTTGTTTGGCATGCTTGGACTCACCATAGAAATTCCTTTTGCAAACATGGGATTATTGGTATTATTGTTTCCAAACTGTGGCTGTGTTGAGACCATAGGTTTTTTAGGAACCATTGAAGTTTCCTCATATGCAACTTTGCACATGGGATTAAAAGAATGCAAGATGCCATGAAGCCCAGAGCCTGCAGGATTTTCCTTGCAGTGAGCCTGGTACAATTTGCTAGTATTTTGAAGTACTGAGTTCGTTGCCCCTGTTTTTCTGGCGTAAGATAGGCCATCTGGGTGTTTGTGTCCAGGTTGGCACCCAGGAAAGTTATTTTCTGAGTTGGTGTTAGCCTGGATTTCTCTTTGTTGACTGTGTATCCCAGAGAATTCAATAACCATGTTACATAAGCCAGATGTTCCAGAAGTATGTGCTTGCTGTCCGCTTGGATCAGGCAGTCGTCCAAATAAGGGTAAATTTGTATCCCTTGAAGTCTGCAGTAGGCAATTACTGATGCCAGGCATTTCGTGAATACTCTGGGCGCAGTAGATAAGCCAAAGGGCAATGCAGAGAATTAATAGTGGATTGAACCTGCAAGAAATCTGAGGTATCTTCTGCAGCTTTGTCTGATTGGGACATGCAGGTATACCTCCTTGAGGTCCAATGTTACCAGCCAAAACTCCTTGCCCAGCATGGGAAGAAGCTGCTGTAATGTGAGCATCTTGAATTTTGGTACGAGTAGAAATGTGTTTAGGATGGATAAGTCCAAAATGGGTCTCCAGTCAGTTCCTTTTCTTGGTACCAGAAATAGTCTGGAATAAAAACCTTGACCTTGTTCGTGAGTAGGTACCTCTTGAATAGCTTTCATGTCCATGAGCTTTGAAATTTGTATTTGAGCCTCTGCCCTTTGATTGTGTGGCAGGTTCGGCATGCCTCTCATTTTTGGAAGAGTGTGAAAATGAAATCTGTAGCCTCTGTTTATAATATCCAGGATCCATTTGTCTGTTGTGATAATATGCCAATTTCTTGTAAATAATGTCAGCTTTCCTCCCAGGGGTGCTGCCAGCTGAGACTTGCTTGGCATGAAAAGGGGGAAGTCATTGGGTTTGTTTCCTGTATTGTTGTGCACTATCTTCGCCACCTCTTGGTGCTGGAGTTTGCCATTGTCTGCCTCTATATGATCCTTGAGATTGTCCTCTGCCCCTTGTGTGCCTGTATCTACCTCTTTGGGGCTTGTCCGTGGCTGGAAAGGACCAGTTTTTTGAAGGCCAAATTCTGCTAAAACGTGGTGGTTGAACCTGTAGAAAAGCTTTGACAGTTTGCATAGATTTAGCTTTTTCTTCCATTTTCCGTAGTATCTCCTCAGCATTAGTACCAAATAGTACATCCTTTTGTAAAAGAGCATCTAGTAGTTTAGCTTTAACATGATCAGGCAAGGTTTGTTCCCTAAGCCAGGCATGTCTACGAATGACTGATCCTTGTCACAGCAGCTCTACTTGAGGCCTCTAGGGCATCATAGCTACATTGTAAGGTGTGTTTACCCACTTGCTCTGCACTATGCATCATATCCTGCAACTCCTTCAAATCTGGTTGTTCAGGTTGAGACATTTTATTTCTTAATTGTGATAACAGAAACTGCTGATATTTAAGCATATGGAACTGACAATTTAAGGCCCTCATGGCTAGGGTGGCCGAGGTATATACCTTTTTCCCCACCTTTCTAAGGATCTAGACTCTCTTTCGGAAGGTAGAGGATTCTTAGCAGTAGAGGCCTTCATTCCCTTGGGGCCTTGAGAAATGGTTTCAGGGTCAGCATTATGGCTTTTGTAAAGAAATTGGTGAGAGTTAGGAACTCTGTAGTACCTATCAGGCTTGACTGGGGCAGGAGGCAGGGAATCTGGATTAAGGCAAGCCTCCGAGTAAACATCATCAAGTATGTCCAAGACAGGAGGTATCGCCAGAGGTCTGTGCTGAGGTAACAAAATAAATTCCCTACGTCTTTTCTTGGAATCAGAAAAGTCTTGGCCTTCCCAATGGAAGTGTTCCCTCAAGGTGTGCAAGGTTTCCCCAAAAGAAAAATCCTCTGGGGGAGATACAGAAGGAATGGACTGCTCTGCATCAGAATCTTCAAAAGGGGAGTACGAGTGTTCCTCTTCATCAGAATGTTCTGAAAAAATGGAGCCCTGGTCAGAAGAGGGAGAATCTTCCTCCACTCTGGGTCTCTTGTCTGGAGGGGGTTGGGAACCCCTGATAAGAGTAATTAAATCCTCAGCCATTTTTAACATCTGCTTTTTAGGCATGGGGCCTGGAGATGGGCCCTGTGCAACAGGCCTCTTGGGATGCATGGCTGATTTGGACTTAGTAAAGGCCTTTATGGAAAAGGAAGATGAGGGTCTAAAGACACCATGGGTGGAAGTGGACCTGTCCACATTAGGAGGCTCAACACTCACAGTGGCTTCGGTGGTTGTAGTCTGGGTATGGGCCGAGGTACCTGCGGTCTCGGTTACAGAAGACACCGCCAAAGAAGTGTCGTCGGTAGTCAGGGGCTGCGTAGGCGTCTCACTGAGAACCGGTCCACATGTAGCCGGTTTTGGCGTGGTGTCGGTGGAGACCGCGGACCTCGCGTGTCGGTCTTTGTCCTTGCGTTGTTTGGAGAAAACGGTAGTCGGAGTCTCCGACGACATTTTATAATCAAAGGCTTTACCAAAAAAGTGCTGGGCGAACTCCGCCCGACGCTTAATAGTGCGTTTATTGAAAGTTGCGCAAAAGTGACAGCCCGAGACGTCGTGGTCTGGGCCTAAACAAGGTATGCAGAGGGAATGGAAATCCTTATGCGGTATTTGCTTCCCACAAGAAATACAATTGTTAACTTTGTCTGACATCGGTCTGAGGCAAGAAAAGTTTCCCCAACGGGGTACTTAGCTTTAAAGAAGACTTCGGTTTCCAATTTTGCGTAATTTCAGGAGCTGGCCGACCGGCACTTGCGAACTGCTTCTGCTTCGGGCACCGCGCAGCAAAAAAGACTGAAGAAAATGG
>NC_056736.1:684398781-684456281 GCF_019279795.1 Protopterus annectens | reverse complement strand
GCTCCTCCATCCAAAGCCGTCCCTTATTACCTTTCCACGTCTGCCATTCTCCTTTAATAATAAAACAAAATGCAACACTGGCATCATCTCACAAAAACCACCTCCTTCCCCTACCATCCCTTCCAAACTGCTTATCCTTTTTAACATCTGCATTCTGCTTCCCCTTTTCCTTCCAACTTGCGTGATGAACAGGTTGCCACCTCAGTTTGCACACCCACATTGCCGCTCCTCTTGGTGCCATGCTGTACTATGCTATCCTGCCTGTGGCTGTGTGATGCGAGCTCAAGCTGGCTGCTGTAGCACAGCCATGTGTACCATGTGTACTGCTTCTGGTTAAAGGGTACAATTCTGTTATGATGTCATACATGCTACTCCTACAACCTATAGCAGCACTGCTCCCACTGTATGATGCTGCAGCACTGTTCAGTCTGTTACCGCCGCCCATCTCCTTTATTCGCTGTCCTTTCCCTCAGTATTCCAGCACTGTCCGTTGTCTGTTATGTCCCTAATAAGCTTCTGGACACCTCACACAGCATGACCCCCTCCTCCCCCTGGGGCATTAGCACTGTGTGTTTCTAGGAATCCCAGCCTTTAACTACATCAGAATTCCTGAACTCAGAACAAAGTTTGAGATCATCATGAATAAATCTGCAATTTTATAAAGCAATGTAGGCAAGCAAAAAAAAAATAACTGCCTTTCACACATGCAACATAAAATGCCACAACTTTTGCTTGAATGTGAAATTATTATGAATAAAATATACCTCTGGTAGGAGCTCACAGAAGTATGGTAAGTCTGGATGAAAAAATAAGGGAATGACCTGAGATGCAGTAAATTAAAACGGGAAAAAAACATTCACTCTCAGAAAAAAACATAAAGTTATTCTTAATCTGTATGAGAAGTCTTCTTATGTTTGGATTTATGGCATTTAGAAGAGGGAGGTTGCTATGTAGTTTTTTATTTCCAGGCTTTTAAGTCTATATTGAAAGTCTTGTACGGAGATACCTTTCTTAAGAGGGACAGTTCCTAGACAAAAGAAAAAGGAAGAAAAACACTTTTTTGAAGCTGCTCCCTCAGGTTTCCCTTCTTTTTTCAGGACTCTCCCCAGTAACTTTCCTGATGCTTCCTCTACCTTCACCCGATTCACAGATGAGTTCTGGCAGAACAGGAGATGGGTATTCCAAGGCAAAGTGAGAGCATTATGGCTCATTCAGTCCTGCCTGGAAGCTAGCAGCCCTTCAATCCCTAATGACAGTCAAGGGTATACAGAGGGGCAGCTTGCTGGTCCCAAAGGGGGGGGGGGGCAATCTAACATCTTCCCCATGAGAGCATCCTTCTTCCCCCTTGGTGGTTCCTCAGAATCCATAATTGCTATTTCCTGAGGAGAAACATGCCTCTTCCATGTGGCAAGCCATACCTCCCCCCCACCATGATGGGCAAGCTGGCAGTAGTTGCTTACTCGCATTTTCCATGGACAACTCCTATAAGCACACCAGTCAATAACTGAACTCTGGTTGCCTGTGACCTAGTTAGAGCTTTATCAGTCTATGCCATGTAGCTGGCTAAGTTTCCAGGATTTTAATAATTCCACTCTTAAGGAACCAAAGAGAGAATCATTATAATGGGGCTATATAATGGGGCTATCCAACACCTGTGCCTTAACTTCCTCAGGGAGATTTTAAAATGAAGTCAAATATACTTCTACAAAACAATTTCAAGTCATGGCTGTCCTAGCTGCCACATCTGGACCTCCACAGGTGCACCTAACTGCCTGAAAACTCATGGATTCACATGCTTTAAGATTAGCAATCTGCTCTTATTTCAAATATGAATCAGTTAATATCCAATAACACTTAGATTATGCAAGCTTGATAATTATAGACTTACAATGCTAAAGTGCTGGAAGTGTATAAATCCTTTTCTTGTACTGTCCAATAACTTACCTTCTCTCCTAAAAGGTTAGGAACACTGAGGGATTGTGGATGTATCTGGCTCTTCACATGTTGTGGGTATAAGTACAGTTGTGTACACTTACCATAAATGTAGATGCTCAAGTGCATTCACTGTTGCAGTCCTAACCAATGGGTTATCCGGCTCCCGGTAGCCCTCGATCGGCCAGAATACCAAAGGTAAGTAAATATGACATCGGCTGTCGTCGGTTGCAAAGGACGTCAGAATTTCTGATACAAAAGGAGGCAGCCAACGTCACTTCCTTAGTCTTTCTTGCCATAAACAGTCAGAAGCCCCAGAAAACAAGGCTTAAACCAAAAGCAATTTTGGCAAATTATACCAAATTTAGCCTGTACCTTAGGAAAAGAGAAAGTACAGTTGTGTACACTTATCATAAATGTAGATGTTGAGTGTATTCACTGTTGCAGTCCTAACTAATGGGTTATCCAGCTCTCGGTAGCCCTCAGTTGGCCACAATACCAAAGGTAAGTAAAAATGACATCAGTTGCCATCAGTTGTAAAGGACGTCAGGGCATCCGATACAAAAGGAGCCAGCCAACGTCACTTCTCAGTCTTTCTTGCCATAACAGTCAGGAGCCCCCAGAAAATAAGGCTTAAACCAAAAACAAATTTGGCAAATAACAAATTCAGCCTGTACCTCAGGAAAAGAGAATAGGAGAGGACCAACAAAAGGGGGAAGGAGGGAGGGAAACTAGGACTGCAACAGTGAATACACTTGAAAATCTACATTTATGGTAAGTGTACACAACTGTACTATGTTCATCATGTTTCACTGTTGCAGTCCTAACTAATGGGTTGATTACCAAAGCCCAGAGAAAAAGGGGGAGGAACCAACAGCATCAAGGGTTGGAGAAAATGCCCTGCAACACAGTAGTGGCAAACTCTGCCCTGGCTCTGGAAAACAGAGGCAAATTATAATGTTTTGTGAAAGTGTGAAAAGAAGACCATGTGGCAGCCTCCAAAATGTCTTTAGTAGGGACACCCCTTAAAAAGGCTGCAGAAGTGGAAGCCACTCTAGTTGAGTGGGTCCTAACCTTTTGAGGAGTAACTTTGCCATGAAAGGAATAACAAAAAGTAATGCAATGTGCAATCCATTTAGAAATCGTTTGGTTAGAAACAGCCCTGCCCTGGGCTCCAGGGGCAAAACTGACCAACAACTGTGCTGTTTTCCGAAGGTCTTTAGTCCTGTCCAGGTAAACCTGAGCCGTCTGTGCACATCAAGAGAATGTAGGATCCTTTCACCTTTATTCTGAGGATTAGGAAAGAAGGTAGGAAGATGTATGGACTGATTAAGAGTCAGGCTAGAAACCACCTTAGGCATAAAGGAGGAATTAGTTCTCAGAGAGACTATCTGCATGGAAAATAAGAAAAGGCTCTACGGCCATCAAAGCTTGCAGCTCCAAAACTCTCCTTGCTGAAGTTATAGCAAAGAGGAAGGCGGTCTTCCAAGAGAGAAACTTTAAATCTGCAGAGGCAGCTGGTTCAAAAGGAGGAAGAGTGAGTTTCTCTAGAACAAAATTAAGATCCCTGGCTGGAGTAGGTGCTCTTCTGGGTGGTTTTAAGTTGCAAGCACCTCTGAGAAACATTTTCATCAGGGGATGACAGAAAATGGGTTGCTCAAAAGAACAATGAGCAGAAAAGGCTGAAGCATGGATCTTGATAGAGGAAAAAGAAAGACCACCCTAAAGCAAATCAGCCAGATATTCCAGGATCAGAGGAAGGGTAGGCTGAGAAGCAGATTCCCCACTAGCCTGCATCCAGTGAGAGAATCTTTCCCATTTGCCAGCGTAGGACTTCCTAGTGCTAGGCCTCCTGGCCTCCCTCAACAGGTCAACCACCTGCTGGGAAAGGGAAGAAAAGGATGGAGTCATACAATGAGCCATGCTGCCAAATGGAGAGACTGAAGATGAGGATGTAGAATGTTTCCCCCTTCCTGAACCAAAAGATCTGGCTTCAGAGGAAGATGCCAAAGAGAAAATTGGGAGAGACTGCGAAGCAGTCGATACCAGTGCTGTCTGGGCCAGTCCGGAGCTATGAGAATAGTCCATGGTCATTCGCCCTGATCTTCAATAATACCCTGGGAAGAAGAGGAAGAGGAGGGAAGGCATAAACTGACAGCAGAGTCCAAGGGAAGGACAGAGCATCCACTTTCCAGGTTCTGCTGTGATGCTGTCTGGTGCAAAAAAAGAGGTAGTAGACGGTTGTCTGGGGAGGAGAAAAGATCCACCTAAGGTGTGCCCCAGTGTTGAATGATGCTGTAAAAGACTGCTCTGTTCAGCTGCCATTCGTGAGGATCCAGGGTCTGTCTGCTCAACTGGTCTGCCAAAACACTGAGCCTTCCTGGAAGAAACTGAGGTAGGAGATGCAGGCCCAGGGATGCTGCTATGGACCAGAGATTCATGCTCTGCCTGCACAGGGGGTAAGCATGAGTCCCTCCCTGCTTGTTGATGTACCACATGACTGTGGTGTTGTCTGTTCTAACGAACAGGGTTCCTGGAGAAAGAAGATGCTTGAAAGCAAGTAAGGCCTGCTCAACTGCTATCAACTCCTTTAAATTTATGTGCAGGTGCATCTGCTGGGCATTCCAACTTCCCTGTATGCATCTGCCATCCAGGTGAGCTCCCCAGGCATAGTCTGATGCGTCTGTGGTAAGACCTTGAGTGGCAGGGGGGTGAGCGAAAAGGAATGGCTTTGTTTTGTACACAGGCTGTTGCCCTCCATAGAAACTCTGGCTGCAGACATGGAAGCAGAGGAATTATCATATCCAGGTCGTGTGTGTGTGTTGACACCAAATGTTCTTGAGGTACCATTGCAATTTCCTCATATGCAGTCTTGCATATGGAATCATGAGAATGCAAGAGGCCATGTATCCCAGAGCTTGCTGGGACAGGCTTGCCAAGTCCTTGAAGTAAAATGAAAGAGTTGCCTGCTTCTCCTAGGTGAGATATCATCTGGGTGGCTGTGTTCAGACTCACTCCCAGTAATGTTATCTACTTGGGTGGCACCATTTTTGATTTTTCCTCGCTGAGAATGTAACCCAGGGAGGAGAGAAGAGTCTTTACAAATTCTAGATCCTTTAACAGCTGTTCCTGAGAATTTGCATGAATTAGACAGACAGTCATCCAAGTATGGATAAATCTGAATTTTCTTCTGCCTGCAAAAAGCAATGACTGGAGGCAGGCACTTTGTGAAAACTATGCGAGCAGTAGATAAGCCAAAGGGCAGCGCAGACAACTGATAATGTTGCCTGCCCACCCTGAAACGAAGGTATTGCCTGCAATTTTTCCTGATAGGGATGTGCGGATAAGCTTCTTTGAGATCCAAAGTTACCAGCCAGGAATCCTTTTCTAACACTGGCAGCAAATTATGCAGAGTGAGCATTATGAACTTTGGAATTACCAAGAAAGAGTTCAGGATGGATAGATCTAGAATAGGATGCCAGGTACCTTCTTTTTTTGGAACTAGAAAAAAGTCTGGAACAGAAACCCTGGCCTATCTACTGAGCAGGAACAGATTCTATTGCTCCCAGATGTAACAGAGACAAAATTTGTTTTTCTACTTCTGCCCTTTGGTTTGGAGGAGCATCCGGGAATCCTTTGGGTAGTGGAAAGGTGTGGAAAGAAAACTTGTGCCCTAGGGATACAGTTCTGAGTACCCATTTGTCGTCCATGATGGTGGCCCAGACATTTGCAAACAACGGCCAACCTTCCCCCTAAAGGACTCTCTGGGCAGGCAAGAACAGGCAGAAGTTGGATAGAGTCATTGAGAATATTTGGATTGAGATGCAGGCTTAGAACTACCCGCCTTAGAAGTGGAAGCCTGCCAACGCTTAGACCTTTGAGGTGTAGCCACCTGCCCCCTAGAAGATTTGTAAACTTTAGTCCTAGAACGGTTCTGTCTGCTGGTATCAGGAAATGTCCAACTCTTAGAAGGGTAATTCCTGCTAAAGCTAGGAGGTTGAACTTGCAGAAAGTCCTTAACTGTTTGCATAGACTTGGCCTTATCCTCCATTTTCTTGACCACTTCCTCTGCTTTGCTGCCAAAAAGACTGTCCTTATGCAAAGGTACATCCAAAAGCTTGGCCTTGACAGGCTCTGGTAGGGGCTGTTCCCTGAGCCAAGCATGCCTTCTAATAACAGATCCAGTAGCTGTAGCCCTGTAGGAGGCTTCTAGAATGTCAAAACCACAGTGTAATGAATGTTTATTGACAAGACTGGCAGAATTCAGCAAATCCTGCATATCCTTACTCTCCGCTAACAGTGGCACACTTGCTATCCTAGACTTAATAGCTTCCAAGGTGTGCTGCTGGTACTTCAGCATATGAAAGAGACAATTAGTAGACCTAATATCAAGAGTGGCAGAGGTATAAACTTTTTTACCCCACTTATCTAAGTTCCTAAGATTCCCTGTCAGAAGGAACAGGATTTTTAGTAACAGTGGCCTTAACTCCTTTAGGACCTTGAGAAATAACCTCTGGATCAGCCAACGGACTCCTGAAAAGAAACAAATGAGAATCAGGGACTCTATAGTACCTGTCGGGTTTCCTGGGAGCAGGAGGAACCGAATTTGGAGTCAAGGAATTTTCCAGAAATACATCATCAATCACTTCCAACACTGGGGGAATAAGCCAGAGGTTTATGCTGAGGCAAATCCAAAAACTCCCTAATCCTTTTCTTAGATTGGGAATAATCTTGACTTTCCCATTTAAAATGCTCCCTGAGAGTATTCAAAGTATCACCAAAAGAGAAGTCCTCTGGAGGAGAAGCAGAAGGGATGGACTCCTCTGCATCTGAATCCTCAAAAGGAGAAAAAACCTGAGAAACTCCCTCTTCATCAGCATAAATGCTAGAAGTATCAGAACCAGAAAAAGACAAAGCCTCAGGAGAAACATCCCTATCCCTTTTAGAAGGAGGAGGTTGTGAACCCCTAATACGAGTCAAAAGGTCATTAGCCATTTTAACCATTTGGGATTGAGAGGAACGAGAAGAAACTGGAGCCTGCTTTTTCACAGGCTTACACAACTGGAAGATTTACCTGCAAGTCTGAAGAACTCGGGAGGCCTGGCAACCGCCAAAGTTACAACAGAGGTTGTCAGTATGAGCTGGCTGTCTGAACGAAGAACGGAGGCCTCTGACACTAGAGTCAGCTTAGTGGCTCCGGATTCAGCTGAAGAGGCGACAGACGAAAGGTCAGAAAGCAAACTGGAAGCCGGATGCCTGGGGGACTCTGAAATGGTCTCAACCGAGGCCTGCGTTTTTAAATCTGCAGACTGCAGGGGCTGCAAAGGCACCTCACTGGCTACCGCATGACTGACTACCAATTTAACGTCATCCGAGGACTTGACCCTCTGAAGCCTGTCATGGTCCTTATCCTTATACTTCTTGGGGATATCCGAAGCCTGAAGACCAGTGGACACCATACTGACAAACTTAGGCCAGACTCCAAAATGTTTAGCTAAAAGCTTAGCCCGACCGTGAATAGTACGCTGATTAAAGGAAGCACAGAGATCACAATTAGGAACATCGTGGTCAAGGCCTAAACAAATAATACAATAGGAATGGAAATCTCTTTGGGGAATCTGCTTTCCACAGGTAAGACAATTATTAACCTTTTCTGACATTCGTCAATGCAAGACAAGGGGATCTCCAATGGGGGTACTTAGCTGTAGTTGACTTCAACTTTGTAGTCGGAAACCAAAAAAGGTGAAATGCCGACCGGCACTCGTGTAAGAAATGTTTCTGCTTCGGGTGACGTCGGCTGCCTCCTTTGGTATCAGACATCCTGACGTCCTTTACAACAGACGACAGCTGATGTCATATTTACTTACCTATGTTATTCTGTCCGATCGAGGGCTACCGGGAGCCGGATAACCCATTGGTTAGGACTGCAACAGTGAAACACGATGAACATCCAAAGTTCCAGGACCTGACTAGATTACAGTAAAGAAAAGGTTTTTGTTTATCAAATTTATACAGATCATCTGACCTGTAAGTTGGTGGCAGGTATCAAGAGGACTGTAATTTTGACTTCTTACTTCCTGAAAATTCTTGAACAGAGTGGCCACCCTTCCTAATGGGTTTCACAATTTCAAGCATTTGTGACAGTCTCCCTATACAGGAAGGAATCTCAGATGGTGGACCTGTTTTTAAGAACTACATTAGCTCTTTCATTAAATTTAGCATTTTGATTGGGGCAACATGAAGACTGACAAGCAAGGTTATCATAAGCAGATAAAATGCACTGCATAGGCAGAGTCTGAAGAGTGAAAATACTTACCTTCTCTTTGGATAAATATGAAGACAGGTACCTTTTCCTTTTTGATAGATATTCAGGCTTCACAGAAAGACATGAAGGTGAAGTGACCCAGCCTGATATCAAAACTACTTCTGCACACAAAATGGATCTCAACAGGTACCAGAGGCCTACCTGCTAAGCAAGCCATGATTTCTTTACGCTAACCCTACTGTCAAAGTATACTGAAAAGGAAAGACTAGCCGAGGTTTGCCCAGAAGTAAGAATACAGTCTCCTTAGGCAGAAAATCTTTGCATATCTGTTTTGAGAAGTTCTATCCTGGGAACCTGTGGCTCAGGCTCCAGAACTTCTAGCACAATCTTTTGCTTGTCAGTCTTCATGTTGCCCCAATCAAAATGCTAAATGTACCTCACAAAGTGGATCAAGGAGGGACTCAAACAAATGCCATATGCTGCTCGGCTAAAGAAACTCCAGCTCTACTCAGTTGCATACCGCCTACTCAGAGGCGATCTATGCCTGACGTACAAAGCCATGTCTAACCCAGAATTAATGGACATGCTGCACCTCAGAAAATCCAAATCCCTTAGAGCTATGCGATCGAGAGAACTGAACCTCAGCACAGAAATAAATAGGACATGCTGGAGGGACAGATTCATAACCCAGAGGCTCCCTTCACTCTGGAATAAAATCCCAGTCCATGTTAGGCAGAGCCCCTCACTGACTCTCTTCAAGAGGAATCTTGACGAGTGGATGGGAGATCGTAGGTTCACCCCGGGGGTCACTTCTGTGTCACTGCTAGACAGAGGCACAGTAGACTAACCTTAAAAAGGGCACAGTAAATTCATTCCAAGAGGTGGCGAAAGCCAAACACACTCTGGCTAGGCTTGTAAATGCCCTAGGGCAGATAGCCTAGTATGCACCTATGAACCTATGAATGATCAGCCCTTCTACCTTTTTCATTTATGACATAGGTACCAGTTTTAATTTTCTAGTCTCCTATTTATTAGAGGGTGTCAGATCACTCACTTCAAGCACTGACTTCAGTACCCTAACAGTGACAGTGGGCTGTAAAGATATGAAAAACTTGAGTGATAAAAGACCCACTGGAGAAGCTACAACATCTGCAAGTGATTTTTTTCTCAGCGTCAGCCAACCATCAAGGCACAAACACTGCCTCTTATATCAATTTGTTCCCCTTTATAGACGGGTCATGGCCTTAGCATGGTCATAATCCAGGCACCAATCAAAGTTTTCCTATTTAAGACCTATCTCCTGCATGTCTGAAAGTTTCCAAGTGTTGGTTGTTCAAAGGAGTGGTGTTAGGGCTTGTCAATCACTTCTGTTAGTGATGCCTCCCCACAAGTCCAGCCTTGAAGACATACACCTTTGCCACTTTCTGGGTTCCATGGAGGACTGTAGAACAAGCACCCTTAACCCCTCCCCTGACAGAGGCAGGTAGTCTCCAACCTTGTTCTTTCTCTCCTTCTCCTGCCAGCATCTCCAGCTCCTGGGTACATTTTTGAAGCTGGGACATCTGGGGCATATAGTCAAGCTTCATCTTGCTATACAATGGAGTCAATTAGAAAGTTCAGTTTTTAGCAGTTCCTGCTCTTTGTTATACAAGTCTCTTAACCTTTCATAACTTCTTCAGCTGCATATTCAATGTTTTTCTGGATTTTTCCTTGCAACTCCAGTCTCCTCTCAGTCCAGAACAAAGCATGAGCTCATTTATCTTTCTTTCCACCGATTTTTTTTTTTTTTTTTTTTTTTTTTACAGTTCTGTGTCATGGTTACACTCCAAATTAAATAAATATTTCAAATGAGAAAATCTTTAGGGATTTTTGTCTATCAAAATCATATCTGTTATACGACTCCTGGCAACAAGATAGACACTGGACATTAGATATGATGAAGTCCATATGTATAAGTGGACGAAAGTGCTTATCATTTTGAGCATTAAATAAATTGCTTTTAACATTCTGGAGGTGCCCAGTGTCTATCCTGTTGCCTGGAGGTATACTGGAGTTTGTCTTTGTTCCTGTTTTTAAATTAGTTTGTACAATCACATCTGTTGACAGACTTAAAAACGTACTTACTTAGCAAAAATTGATACGAAGTAGGATAATACAAATTTTTAACTACTCAAAGGAAAAATGTATTTGCTTCACATAAACAGGAGATACTCATCTGTCAAAGTGTCTAGGAGAATTGATTAGAGCCTGCAACAACATAAAAGATCAGAATATGCTAAGTGTACACCTACTTCATAGACAGTGACCATCCTTCATTGGTCCAGGAAGGGAAGGAAAGTTAACAGTCACTGCCTTTTCAAAGGTAGGCCAGGAGAAAGGCAGTAAGAGGGAAGACAGCCGTTATTATGATTTACTGTTTCATGCTCATGCTTGAACACAGGCAGACACACGCACACAGACAGACACACGCACACAGGCAGACACACGCACACAGGCAGACACACGCACACAGGCAGACACACGCAAATTCAGCATTTTAAACCATTTCCATTCCTGAAAAGTGAACTGAAAGACCTTCATTTACACCTTAAAAGCAGTTTATTTATACCTAATAACAGTTCTAAATAGGTTTCTGGATAAGAGGAAACTAAGACTGAAAATCTGACAGTGAAGTACATAGGGGTTTAATGTTCATTAAGGTGAGTGTTTCTGTCAATGAAATTGCTAGAACTTTCTTTTTTTTTTTCATTTATGCAGAGGAATAGCATACATTACAAAATTATTTCAAGAAAAAATTTAATAAGTTACCATTCTGATAGCACCACCTTTTCCGCGATTCTTCACCAGTGTGAGAACTCGTACCTTGTCGCTGCCAAACTGTTTGGAATACTTTTGTGCAACCTGGAAAAGAAAATAAATCTGCCAAAACAACCAGGAACTATTGTTCTGCAAGGCAAAATAAGTACTGTTAAGATAACCAGAAGCCACGGATACTGAATCGACGGTTAACCATTGAATACAATTATTATTTTCTTTGCCTAGTAAGATACGTTTTCACTGCATATTACTGCCATGCAACCATACCTAACTATTACTCAATAACCAAAAACACAGGCAGACATCTTCTAATCAAGTTGCTAGTTGCAATACACACCAAACAGTGGCACTGCAATTGGTGTTAAAGGAAAAATGGACTCTGGTCACAAGAGTGCAAACTTCCTGCACTGATATCCTTTAAATACTTATGACATGTCACTGCTCCCAGTCCGGGAAACTAAATGCCAGCCTTCTACAACAGTCTGAGATGCAACTGGCTGATGTAAAGACAGGAACTCTTTAGTCACATACCAGCGCTCCCTCCCTGTCTCTCTCTCTCTCTCTCTCTATTGAGAAGCAAAACATTCTTAGGGAATATTCATAGGTAGTTGACAGGCTTGCAGTCCAGGGGACCATGGAGGAGCTTAGCTCAAACTCCCTGTTGCCCCTAAGCAGTGTCTAGTTAAGTGACTTGCTCAAGGTCACACAACAGGAAAACAAGGGTGGATGGAATCAAACTCTGTACCACAGGAACAACAGCTCACAGCCTTAACCCTCTGCACCAACTACCACACAAACTAAGCTTTGTTGATTGATTTATAGGTAAACACTATGCAATAAGGCTGCAGACTATTATATGCCTAGCCAATAACCTGTGTCCAAAGGTGAGAATCAAACTCTGCACCTTGTGTTTGTGAGGTAAACTGCTTAACCATTGTGCCAACCCCAACTCATGGCTGCACTCCTCAAAACTCTGCATTCATGCCTTGATTTAATTTTGGAAAACATCTGCAATAAAAAAAGATCATTGCATACATGACAAAAGAAATGCTCCTCTCATCAGCCGGTAAATCTAAAATCTCTACAACACAAGGGAATATTTTCACGAAACCAATGCTGATGGTCATTCAAATAGGCAAAGACAAATATTTAATGGAATCAGTACCCATCTGCACTGATGTTCATTCCATAAAGGTAGGACATTCTCCTCAGTCCACTGTACAGAGAGACTACTTAGGAGTGTGCAGTTAGGACTCATCTGAATGAAGGTCACTGGAATTGGACTCCGTTTTGAGCTTTTCTATTGGTTAATTTATGTAACACACTTTGCACTCGTTTTCTACATAAGCACCGCATTTGCGCAAAGTGCACCAATTCAGCACTGCCGCACAGCAGTGGTTACCATTGGCAGTTACAGATGCAAACATCTTATCTGTTAATTTTTCCCTTAGTACACTGCTGGTTCCTCATCGGGGGTTTTGAACAATTGTGCTTCACAGTCAAGTGGAACTTTCAGAGTAACTTCAGAGGTACCAACACAGGTTTCATCCACCAAACCTTCTTTATTTGTACCTCTTCTCTTGTCCATCTGCCTTACCTAGTCCCGCCTATCCTTTCCTCATTTCTGATCACATTAATTTATCTAGCATTATGGATGGACAATTTGTCCAGCCAGTCTGGTCGACATGGGCATCCTGAAGCAACATAGTAACTGCCTCATGTACACAGACAACCCACTTTCTCTAAGTTCACACAAATTCAATATGTGACAGATGCATTTACAAGAACCTAGAATCCAGGCTCTTCTCACTCACCTGTCAGTACTTCTAACATTAAGAAGGTTGTCAGCACGCACACCTCACCATCAGCACCAACCAAACCAACAACACATAACCCTACATATACGGAGGTCCTTACCAGAAGCTTACCTAAAACATCAGAGGCCTCCCAAACAAACACAAGCACGCTTCACATAATACATCCCCTGCAGAACATAGTGCACCAGTGTTTCAACAGACAAGCTTGTAAGGCAAACAACAAAACCGAATATCTTAGTCATACACAACTCCATTGTGACACACACAGATGCCCCTTTCACCTGGTTGGATAAGGAAAAGATCACTGTCATCTGTCTGTCAGATGCCAGGATCCGCCACATCACTCACGCACTCAAGTCTCTCAACAACAGGTACTGTTATGACTTTATCATAGTCTATGTTGGTGTGAATGACATGAAACATATCTCACTAGACTATATGAAGAGACATAACTGAGCTCTCTGATTGTGTGTCTCAGGCAGGTAATGTCCCTAGCCTCAAGCAGCATTTTACTTTCGCCTAGGATGATGCCAAAATATGAACAAAAAATAATAGACCTCAACAACTGGCTTAGTTTCTGGTGTCATTCTAAGGAGATCCAGTATCTGTCAGCCTGGGAGGACACTTGATGCCTTGCCAGAGATGGTCTTTTATCTGTCACCCCTGGGATTTCAGTTACTAGCCAAGGTTCTTGCCACCCCATAGTGCCTTTTTTAGGCACTGTCACAAGAACAAAATTCCCAATGTAAACATATCCTCTAAAAACAACCTCAAGGTTATACTGCTAAACACTATTAGTCTAAACCTTAAATTGCACTCACAGGAAGCCGTCCTTACCTTGGAAGATGCTGACATTTGTGCAGTCACAGAGACTTGGGTTTAAGGCTGCAGAGAGCACCCAAGCCATGCTGGGTTACATTTTCTTCCAGACATTCAGACCACAAACTGTAGACGTGAAAACTAAAGGAGGTAGTGTTATCAATATTCATTAAAGATAAATACACCTCTAGATTGGTTAAAAAGCATGATTCTCTTGAATTACTTCAGGTGCAATTGACTGTTGGTAAGATCTTTCTTCAAGTCATTGCCAGCTATAGGACCCCCTCCATGAATCAAGACATCCACTCAGCCTACCAGGGTCTACTTGAGTCTATCAAGATAGTTTTGGGCAACTAATCACCCATCCATTGACTGGGTAAATTATACATGTTCTAGCTAACTTGCCCAAAGATTCTTGGACTTTGTAAACTCCAATGCTCTGGACCAGCTGGTTGACACTCCCACAAGGGGCTCAAACATCCTGGATCTGGTGCTGACCAACATGGGGGACCTCTGTACCATTGTGTGGTCCTCCCTGGTGAGATGTGACCACAAATCCTCGCTGGAAGTAACTAACACCAGACCCCCCCCCCAAAAGCAACAACTAGACTAAAAAACTTCTCCAAGGCCAATTACAACCTTCTACAAGATGGCATAAAGAACTTCATAGCCTCTCTCCCCACTGATAGAACAGACACTTGTGCCAGGATATACACACCGATGCTTTATACCACCATCTCTACAATTATATTGACTCTGCTGTACCTGTTAGGACCAAAGCAAGATCTTCAAGTAAGAACAAACCTGCCTGGTGGACATCTGCCATTAACAGGTTGTACAATAAGAGGAAAACATTGCTGTCTAAGAGTAGGAAGGAATGGTCCCAACACTGGAAGCACTCCCTCCTCAACTTAAACAAATAAGACCTCTTGTGAAGCCCTCCAAAGCTAACTATATATCCAAATTAGCTTCCCTAACTAAGGACAACCATAAGGCATTCTTTAGTCACATCCATAACCTCAAAGAGAAGGTCCGGACTTGCACAGAACTTGTAGTTAATAGTACTACATATACATAACCTGTGGATATAGCAAACCTGATGTCTGACAGGTTCAGCAAAAACTTCACTCCCCTGTCACTGCCACACATACCCCCAAAGCATCCCTACCATCTGTCCCCCTACTAGTATCTCAAGAAGCAGGTCTTAAACACCCTCGCCAGGAACAAAAATACAGCCTCTATGGGACCAGATAACATCTCAGGCTGTGTCCTACATAGGAGGTTACTAGGCTAATGGTCTAGGGCCCTTACAAGCCTAGCCAAGTCCTACCCTTATTTCCACAATCAGCAGCTATTGCCCCTGTCCAACAGGGACACAGGTGGAACCCCACAGAAATTAGCAACACCACTGGGTAGTCCTTCCAATCACAGCCTAAGCACTGGCTTCATCCCAGGGGAATGGAAAACAGTTACCATCATCCCCTTGCACAAAGGGGAGTGTATTCATTGACCCCTGAAACTATAAACCAATTAGCCTGACCAGTCTTATCTGTAAGGCCATGCGGAGAAGCATTATGGACCTTAACAACAACAATATAGGAAATCACCACTCAATCCCACCCAGTCTGGCTTTGGCAAGGGGAGATCATTCCTATTAAATTTGGTAATTTTTTTAAGACAGCCAAAGCCCTAGATGAGGGCAAATCTGTGCATACAGCCTACCTAGATTTATCCAAGGCCTTTGACACAGTCCCCCCACTCAGGCATCATTAATAAACTCACCCAGTTGGGTATCAACTCATATAGTCAGGTGGATTGTAAACTGGCTCACTGACAGAACTCATACAGTCAAAATAAGGGACCCCCACCTCCTCCAGCAGACCCGTAACCAGTGCTGTTCCACAGGGATCGCTTCTGGGACCCCAACTGTTCAGAATCTACTTTTCTGAAGTACAGGCAAAAGCTAAAGGTCTTTTGTTGACAAAGTTTGCTAATGACTGCAAACTGGGAGCAATCATTGAAACCCTACTGATGTCAACATCCTGCAAGAAGGTCTTACACAGACTAATGACTTGTGCCAAAGTGATGGTCTTACAAAGCAAAAAATGCATTATCTTCCACTTTGGCAAGGGTGATGGTTCTGCATGCTACCACATCAACAGCAATACCCTAAGCATGCATTCAGTGGTGAGAGAGCTGGGCACACAGGTTGATAGCAACCTTAACTTCGATCACCATGTCTCCACAATGGTAAGAAATGCATTTTACAATGCCCATCTCATAAGTAAAGGCATTGCCTCCAGAAAAAAGGTTATAACACCCTTGTACTCTGCCTTCTTAGGCCAATAAGAGTACAATGCTCCCGTTGGTATGTATCTTTCCAGGCATCTGCAGCAAATGGTGAGAGGACAAAAGTCCCTTACTAGAAAATTCAGGGTCTTCAGCATCCGTCATATGTGGACAGACTGAAATCACTGTCACTTTATTCTGTGTTGTACAGACTGCTTAGAGGCAACCTGTGACTTGCATAAAGGGCAATCCTTTACTCTGCTTTAATTAAAATGCTGCACAGCTGTAAGTCAAACAGCACATGGGCCACTCACTCAAAAGACCTTAAACTGGCATGCTGGAGAGACAAACGTTACCTCACCTTTGGAACAAACTTCCAATTCATGTTAAACAGAGCCTCTCATTGACCCTATTTAAGCGTAATTTGGACAATTGAATGGAAACAGGAAATTCACACTGGGGGTTACACCTGTGTCCCTCCTGGACAGCGGTAATAGATGCTGATTTCAGTGTCTGCTAGAAACAGAAGACACTCTAGGGCACTAGGGTTGAGCTTGGCTAGACTTGTAAAGGCCATGCCATTAGCCTTACAACCTCCTATGATCCTATGAGACTGCCAAAGCAGACAAATGAAGAGAAAGTGAATGAGAAAAAAAAAAAAGCCAACATTCTAATGGCTAGACTGCTGAAAATGTAACATTCTAATGGCTAGACTGCTGAATATGTAACATTTTAATGGCTAGACTGCTGAAAATGTAACATTCTAATGGCTAGACTGCTGAAAATGTAACATTATAATGGCTAGACTGCTGAATATGTAACATTCTAATGGCTAGACTGCTGAAAATGTAACATTCTAATGGCTAAACTGCTGAATATAGGTTCATAGGTTCATACTAGGCTATCTGCCCTGAGGCAATTATAAGCCTAGCCCGATTCTGTATGGCTTACGCCACCCCTTGATTTGAGTATACTGTGCCCTTTAAGGTTTAGTTTACTGTGCCTCTGTCTAATAGTGACATAGGAGTAATCCCTGGGACAAACCTACGATCCCCCATCCACCTATCGAGATTCTTCTTGAAGAGATTCAGTGAGGTGCTCTGCCTCACATGAACTGGAATTCTATTCCAGAGCAAAGGGAGCCTCTGGGTTATGAACCTGTCCCTCCAGCAAGTTCTATTTATTTCTGTGCTGAGGTTCAGGTCCCTCGAGCGTGTGGCTCTAAGGGATTTAGATTTCTAATGGCTAGACTGCTGAAAATGTAACATTCTAATGGCTAGACTGCTGAATATGTAACATTCTAATGGCTAGACTGCTGAATATGTAACATTCTAATGGCTAGACTGCTGGATATGTAACATTCTAATGGCTAGACTGCTGGATATGTAACATTCTAATGGCTAGACTGCTGGATATGTAACATTCTAATGGCTAGACTGCTGAAAATGTAACATTCTAATGGCTAGACTGCTGAAAATGTAACATTCTAATGGCTAGACTGCTGAATATGTAACATTCTAATGGCTAGACTGTTGAAAATGTAACATTCTAATGGCTAGACTGCTGAAAATGTAACATTCTAATGGCTAGACTGCTGAAAATGTAACATTCTAATGGCTAGACTGCTGAAAATGTAACATTCTAATGGCTAGACTGCTGAATATGTAACATTCTAATGGCTAGACTGCTGAATATGTAACATTCTAATGGCTAGACTGCTGAAAATGTAACATTCTAATGGCTAGACTGCTGAATATGTAACATTCTAATGGCTAGACTGCTGAAAATGTAACATTCTAATGGCTAGACTGCTGAAAATGTAACATTCTAATGGCTAGACTGCTGGATATGTAACATTCTAATGGCTAGACTGCTGGATATGTAACATTCTAATGGCTAGACTGCTGAAAATGTAACATTCTAATGGCTAGACTGCTGAAAATGTAACATTCTAATGGCTAGACTGCTGAAAATGTAACATTCTAATGGCTAGACTGCTGAAAATGTAACATTCTAATGGCTAGACTGCTAGCACAAGGGAGTTTTCGAACTTAAAGGTCAAAGTTACGAAGGAATGTTAACAAAACACTTAACATTTTCCTGATCACATCTTTGTGCTTGCTACCACTAGTTCATTGTAAAACTAAGCCCTTTATATCAATCTTTCATGTACCATTCAAGTTTTAAAATTCCAGTGTAAAATAGAAAATCAAGTTTGTATGTTTGTTGGTTTATTCTTTCAAATAATCCGCACGTCAGGGCAAACTGACGTCATTATGGAAGCATGCCTTATTTAATAGAAAACTTGCTGCACTATTATAATCAGTTATCTGCCAAATTATTAATTTTCAAAATTATTTAACAAATTATAGTCCCCTTCCCTTTTACACTTTTTTTTTGTGGGGGGGGTGTCACTGGGACTTCTGAACATTGACAGAAAGCTTAGCTGCTTTGTGTGGTCACCAAAAGACATCGTGAAAATGATCCGAATGTCCTTGAAGGGAGAATGTGACAGAGGACATTCACTTTCCAGTTTCCCATGTTCTCAGGACTTTTAAAAGTTAAATCCAGATGTGAACACATTGCATTGGTATTAAAGGTGATTGGACAACAGTCATTACATCATCAAGTCACTGGTGCTAGAGCCTGGTAGAGCAGATGGTACATCCCTACAGACTCCAAGGCCACCCAAAAGACACAAATCTTATCTCTGCAGGAAGACAGCCAGCAAGGGAGGGATAGGGGGAAGATATGACCTAGAAATAAAGTATGTTATCCCAAACCAAAAGCTGGTCTGATTGACAGAGAATACAGGAAAAGGAAAAAGACGTGGGATGGAGAAAGAGAGCTTAGAGTGCAACAATGAAACATTTACATTTATAGCAAGTTCCTAACACAACTGTACCAAGTTCATCGCAATATTCACAGTTGCAGTCCTTACTTCTTGTGAAGATTCCCAAAGTAGAGAGAACCAGGGAGGAGGACCGATTATTGGAAATAAGGCCCTAAGAATGCAGATGAACGCTCTATCCTGGCTCTAGATGCAGTCCCCAGATTATAATGCTAAGAGAAAACGTGCAAAAATGACAGAGTCGCTGTTTGAATGATGGCCTGGGTGGCGACCCTCTAAGGAAAGCCATGTTGTCAGCTATGGCTCTAGTGGCATGCACCTTGATATGGTCTGGAACTGGCTTCTCATGATGCTGGTAATAAAGGAAACACAATATGCTGGCCATTTAGAAATGCTCTCTGGTTACAGGTCTACCCTCTTTCTCTTTGCAAATAAAAAATTTTCTGTCCTTTGTTCTATGCAAATAAAATTTCAGCAGTCTATCCACATCTAAGGATTGCAGAGTTTTCTCCTTTGAGTTTTGTGGCTTAATAAATAGGACTGGAAGTTGTACTATATGATTAAATATCATTTAGTAACCATCTTAGGCATAAAGGAAGAAGTCCTATGTTGTCTTTGTCATCCGCTTCAATTCATGGGTTATCAGATTCAAAGCTAGTAACTTTAGACTTTGACTCCAAGGCTCGACTCCTCCCCTCTATTATAACGTGCCATCAATAATTCTGCCCTCAGACCTCATTTGCTGTGATTTACTTATTTATTTATTGCATTTGATTACCGGGGCAGTCCACTGGGCCAGAAGAACCCATTTTCAGTGGAGGTCCTGGGAGAAAAGCTCCACGTTTAACAAATATAGACAAGAAATATGTTACAGTGATACAGGATATATAATACAACAGCAGTAAGTACAACATTATAATTACATACGCTGGATTGTTCTCAGAGGTAAAATTGGAGATGAACATTATGATTATTTACAGTAGCTTGGTAACAGAAGGTGGAATGGGGACAAACAGTGAGAAAAATAGCATATAGTCATGGAATGAAACTATAAAATAAAGGTAAATTAAATATTGAGTGAGCTATGTAGCAGAGAAGAAGGAAAGCAGTGTGGTAATGTAGGTGCATCCCAGGCTCAGAGTGAGAGGGAAAATGAATAGCTGGTGGTAGAGAGAGAGAGGGAGATTAGAGTGGTTATAGAGAGAGGAAGAGAAAGATAGTGAGAGGGTCAAGTTATGCGGTTCTAGTACAGATGCAAGTGCATAACCACTGTGAGGAGAGGTGAAGTTTAAGGGATTTTTTTAAAGTCAGAGGCGTTAGACGTGGCTCTGAGTGGAGGGGGGCAGGTCATTCCATAGTTTACAAACAGTAACAGAGTAGAGCATTTGACCGCCAGAGAGTTTAGGTTTATCAATATTTAACAGCATTTTGTTCTCTGACCTGAGGTGACGATTGGGATGGTAGATGGTCATTATACCAGTGAGAGATAGGCAGGCAGCTGGTAGGTAAATAAGTTTATGGGCAGTAGTAAGTTGTAGGTATTTTAGGTGATGAGGAAGTTCAAGCCAGTCTAGTTGCTGCAGTGTGGTGCAGCGGTGGGTGGAGAATTTGGCATTTATAGCAAATTTGGCAATTTTATTGTAACATGAGTTGAGTTTGTTTTTTTAGAGAGGACTAGATGTTGGTGAGGATGGGGGCACCATATAAAACAGTTGGAAGCAGAAATGATGAGACGAGAGCCTTTCTTGCAGTGGAATTTAGAAAGTAGTTTTGTCTATAGAGGGCTCCTAGTTTTTGATGTTTTTTTTTTATATTATTGTGGATATGAAGGTCAAAGGTGAGGTTGTCATCAATGATGACACCTAGCAGTTTTGTACTGGGAACAACTTCAATGATGGTGTTATTTTGGGAATGGACAGAAAGTTCAGATCCATTGACTGGGCTACATTTACTTGGGGTGAATATTATCGTCCTGCCTGGGACGACACGATAGACAGACAATGGTGCTTTGCCAGAGAAGGTCTGCACCTGTCGCCCCTGGGATTCAGGTTACTGGCTAAGGCTCTTGCCACCACTATAGTGCCTTTTTTAGGCAAAGTTCAAAGGACAAAACCACCACTGTAACAGGTACAAGCATGCAAAATCTGAAAGTAATGCTACTCAATGCTAGCAGTCTAAACCTTAAAATGCACTCTCTCGAGGCACTCCTAAGAATGGAGAACATCGGTACCTGTGCAGTAACTGAAACGTGGTTCAAGGCTCTAGAGAGCACCCCTGCAATAGCAGGATACAACTCTTACCACACTTTTCGGCCACCAAACCAGTACCGAAACACTAAAGGTGGAGGAGTGTCCATATTCACCAAGGATACTCACACCACCAGGTTAGTTGCCCAACACAATGCGTCTGAAATTCTCCAGGTGCAACTAACACTAGGTAAGACTGCAATCCAAATTGTAGCTTGCTACAGGATCCCCCACCATGCCCCAAGATTCTCACTACACCTTTCTAAACATACTGGAAAATATTACTATACAACCAAACAACCTAATACTGGGTGATTTCAACTACCCTGCCATTAACTGGGAAAACTACTCGTGTACCAACACCTTTGCCCAATGGTTCTTGGAATTCATAAATTCCAATACCCTGGATCAACTAATCCATAGTCCCACCAGGGGCTCCAATATCCTAGACCTGGTCATTACCAACATGGGAAATCAATGCTCCACACCTATGGTCACCCCCTCGTTGGTCAGGTCAGACCATAAGCTAATCACCCTTAATATCCACATCCCACCCACACCCCCCAGTAAGGAAACCTCCATAAAAAAACTTCTCCAAAGTCAACTTCATGCTACTCAAGTCAGAAGTTACAAACTTCATGACACCCATGCAGACGGGAACTGAAAGTTCGACTGCAGAGTCCTACACTAAGGCACTGTACGAGCACATCCACTCATGCATGAATTGTGCCATCCACAAAAGGAAGAAACTGTTGCAGAAAAAAGGAAAATCCCAGGATGCAAAAAACTCCCTTACCAGCCTCAGTAAGAAGCTGAGATCCCTCATAAAATCCTCCAAAGCTAGTTACAAAAATAAAATTGCCAAAGATTCCAAAGACAACCACAAGGCAATTCTATAACCTTGTCAAGAATCTAAATAACAATGCTCAGATCTGCTCTGAGCTACAACAGAATGGCATTAAATATTCTGATTCCAAGGATATTGCCAATATCCTGGCAGATCGATTCATTGCCAACTTCACCCCCCTCTCTCCCCCTAAATGGCCCATCTCAATACCGGAAGACTGCCAAATTCCAGTAATAACAGCCACATAGGTAAAAAACGCACTCTCCAAAAGCTAAGAATACAGCATCCATGGGACCAGATGACATCCCGGGCTGTATCCTACATGAACTACAAAATGAACTGGCACCTCACTTAAGTGTCATGTTTAATCATACCCTCACCTCAGGCTTCGTGCCCACTGAGTGGCGCACAGCTACAGTTATCCCACTCCACAAGGGGAGATCCACCTTGGATCCCAGGAAAGTACAGTTGTGTACACTTACCATAAATGTAAATGTTTGAGTGTATTCACTGTTGCAGTCATTACATTTGGGTTATCTGTTTGCAGGTAGCCCTCAGTCGGCCTGATTAACAAAGTCTTGGGTCCTGCGTCAGTTGCTGTCCCTTCTTCCATGACGTCAGGTCATCAGGGGTATAAAACATGCATCCGACGCCATTACATCAGCTTTTCTTGCCCCAGATGTCAGGTGCCCCCCTAATGGGAAGCAATTAAATATAAAAGTACAAAGATATACCTCCAACAAAAAAGCAAATACACCAAAAAGGCTTTTAAGCATAGTAAATGAAAGTAGAGGTACAGCCAAAAGACGTTAGGGGGCTCAAGGGAGGGTAACCAGGACTGCAACAGTGAATACACTGGAACATCTACATTTATGGTAAGTGTACACAACTGTACTATGTTCTTCGTGTTTCACTGTTGCAGTCATTACATTTGGGTAGATTCCCAAAGCTATGGTTGGGAGGAGGAATTTAGATAGCATTAGGGCCAGCTATAAGGCCCTGCAAGACTGCAGTGGCAAAGCCAGCTCTGGATTTAGAGAAAATTGGCAAATGATAATGGTTGGTGAAAGTATGTACAGAACTCCAGGTATCAGCTTCTAGGATGTCCCTGGTAGGGACACCTCTGAGAAGGGCTGTAGAGGTAGATGCAGCCCTGGTGAAGCGAGGTCTGATCCCCTGGGGGATAGGTTTTCCATGGTGCTTATAGCGGAAATTAATGCAATGGCTTATCCATTTAGAAATGGTTTGCTTTGAAATAGCCTTCCCCTCTGCCCCTGCAGCAAATGCCACCAGCAGTTGTTCAGATTTCCTTTGAGGTTTAGTCCTGTCCAAGTAGAATCTAAGTTGTCTGTGCACATCTAAGGAATGCAGTATCCGTTCCCCTTTGTTCTGTGGATTGGGAAAGAAGGTTGGCAAATGAATGGACTGATTATGAGCCACACTGGATACCACCTTGGGCATGAAAAATGGATTGGTTCTGAGGGACACCCTGTCTGCATGAAAGATGATGAAAGGCTCCACTGCCATAAGGGCCTGTAATTCAGATACCTTCTAGCTGAAGTGATTGCTAAAAGGAAAGTTGTTTTCCAAGAAAGAAATTTTAAGTCTGCAGTAGCAGCTGGCTCGAAAGGAGGTAGAGTGAGTTTCCCCAAGACAAAGTTAAGGTCCCAGGCTGAGGTTGGATCTCTCCTGGTTGGTCTCAACTTTTTGGCCCATATGAGGAACTGGTTGAGCAGTGGATGAGAGAACAGGGGAGGTTCTGTGTTATAATGAGCTGAAATGGCTGAGGCGTGGATTTTAATGGAGGAAAAAGACAGGCCCTTGTGAAGCATCTCAGTTAAGTATTGTAAAACCTAAGGTAAATTGGGCACTGCTGTGCTCATCCCTTGAGACTGATTCCAGGCAGAGAATCTTTTCCATTTTTCAGCATAAGATTTTCTAGTACTAGGCCTCCTTGTCTCTAAAATGATATCCATCACAGGTTTGCTGAGGGATGGTAAAGGAGAGATTAAGTAATTAGCCAGGCTGCAAGGTTCAGCATTAGAAGCTGAGGTGCAGAATCTGGTTCTCCTGCTGAGACAGCAGGGAAGGAGTCTGAGGCAGGTGCCATGGAGATAACCATGACACTGCACAGGAGGGGGTACCAGTGTTGGCGCGGCCAGTCTGGAGCAATCAAAATCATACTTGGTTTGTTCTGTTTTTATTTTTAGTAGTACTTTGGAGAGTAGAGGCAGATGGGGGAAGGCATAGACTGATAGGTCTTTCCAGCTGAAGGACAGAGCATCCACTTTCCAGGCTTGTTTGTGGGGAGTCCTTGTGCAAAATTTGTCCAATTGGTAGTTCTGGGGGGAGGCAAACAGGTCTATATCTGGGCTCCCCCATTTGCTTGTCAACATGTTGAAAATCCTTGCTTCCAGTTTCTACTCATGTGGGTCCATGAGGTTTCTGCTTAGTCCGTCTGCCAGTGTATTTAATTTTCCTGGCAGGAACTGAGCTCGTAGGTGCACTTGGCAGCTCAAGGCTGTGTTCCACAATGCCATGGCTAGTCTGCAGAGGGGGTAAGAATGTGTACCTACCTGCTTGTTTATGTACCACATAACAGTGGTGCTGTCCATCTTTATCATTAGATGTCCTGGAAGAATGTGGTCCTTGAAGGCTCTCAGAGCATTCTGTACAGCTAACATTTCTTTTTGATTGATATGCAGGTGCATTTGACTTGGGTTCCATTTTCCCTGAATGCACTTCCCTGCCAGGTGAGCCCCCCATGCATAGTCTGATGCGTGTGTTGTTAGGGTTTGGGTGGCAGGGGGTGGTGTGAAAGGTAGTCCCTTGTTTTGGTGGCAGGCCTCTGCCCACCAAAGGAACTCTAGGCGTAGGCTAGGTATGATAGGAATCATTGTTTCTAGGTCTTGAGAATGTTGACACCATAGGCTTTTTAGATACCACTTTAGTTTCCTCACATGCAATCTTGCATATGGAATTAGAAGAATACAGGAGGCCATGAACCCCAAGGCTTGCAGAATTTGTCTTGCAGATAGCAGGGTTTCTGTGGCCACTTGTTTGAAGTAGGTTGTCAAATGAATTTGTTTCTCTGGCGTGAGGTAAGCCATCTGGGAAGTTGTATTTAAGCTTGCTCCCAGGAATATAATTTGACAGGGTACCAGGTGTGATTTCTTTTCATTTATGGTTACCCCAGAAAAGTTAGAACCCTTTTTACAAAGACCAGATGATTCAAAAGTATGTCCTGGCTTTCAGCCTGAATTAGACAATCGTCCAGGTATGGGTATATTTGAATATTTCTTTGCCTGCAAAATGCAATAATTGGAGCAAGGCACTTTTGAATACCCTGGGTGCAGTAGATAAGCCAAAGGGCAGTGCAGAGAACTGACAGTGCGTGTAGCCTGCTTTGAAGCGTAGATATCTTCTGCAAGATTCCCTGATTGGGATGTGCAGGTATGCTTCTTTTATATCTAGTGTTGCCAACCAGGCAACTTTGCCTAGCATAGGAAGTAACTGGTGAAGAGTCAGCATCTTGAATTTTGGAATCTCCAAAAATGTGTTTAGAGTAGACAGGTCCAGGATAGGATGCCATGAATTGTCTTTTCTGGGTACCAGGAAAGGTCTTGAGCAGAAACCTTGTCCCTTTTCCTCTTCTGGTACCAGTTGAATAGCCCCCATGTTTAAGAGAGAAAGTACTTGTTTTTGGGCCTCTGCCCACTGATTTGGAAGTAGATCCGGCCACCCGCTTGGTGTTGACAACGTGTGGAAGTGAAATCTGTATCCCTGGGACATTATATTTAAAACCCATTTGTCCTGGGTAACGAGTTCCCAATTCTTTGCATGAAGAGCAATCTTTCCCCCCAAAGGGGCAGTCAGTTGATAAGTGCTTGGAAATTTTAAAAGGAAGTCATTGAGACAGTTTACCATAGGGGGGAAGTCTTATTATTCTCAGATTTGGAAGTGGAGGCCCCCCATTGCTTAGTTCTGTTTCTCCCCTGGGACTGAAACCTGAGGTTTATGCTATGTCTGGGTTTGGCTTGAGAAGACCTGGAAGGGGCTGGAAAGGACCAATTCTTAGAGGGCCAGTGTCTACTAAATCTAGGAGGCTGAACTTGTAAAAAATATTTAACAGTTTGCATAGATTTAGCTTTATCTTCCATCTTTTTAAGAACTTCCTCAGCCTTGTTGCCAAGCAGGCAGTCATGATTTAAAGGAGCATCCAACAATTTAGCTTTAACATGATCAGGCAAAGATTGCTCCTTAAGCCAAGCATGCCTTCTGAGCACAGACCCAGTAACAGCAGCCCTGCAAGAGGCCTCTAATGAATCAAAACCACATTGCAAAGTATGTTTTCCAACTTGTTCAGCAGAATGCATTAAATCCTGGAATTCTTTACTTTCCACACAGTCAGGAATCAACATCATTTTCTGTTTAAGCAGTCCAATAACATGTTGCTGATACTTTAACATATGAAACTGGCAGTTTAAAGCCCTAATGGCCAAGGTTGCAGAAGTGTAAACCTTCTTACCCCATCTATCCAGCACCTTGGAGTCTCTATCAGAAGGGATAGGATTTTTAGCAGTAGAAGCCTTAATGCCCTTGGGCCCCTGTGAAACAGTCTCTGGACCTGCAATAGGAGTTTTGAAAAGGAACTTGTGGGACTCAGGGACCCTGTAGTATCGGTCAGGTTTTCTGGGAGCAGGAGGCAGGGAATCAGGGGCCAAACTAGATTCTGAAAAAGCATCATCAACAATGTCTAGTACAGGAGGAACAGCTAAAGGCCTATGCTGAGGTAGGAGAAGGAAATCCCTAAGCCTCTTTTTTGAATCAGAAAAATCCTGGCTTTCCCAGTGGAAATGCTCCCTTAGAGTATGTAAGGTTTCCCCAAAAGAAAAATCCTTAGGAGGGGAAACAGAGGGAATGGAGTCCTCTACATAAGAATCCTCATAAGTAGATAACTGCAAATACAGATCATCAGAAGAATTATAAAAAACAGAATCCTGATCAGAAGATTCATAATCAATTTCAGTCCTAGACCTCTTAGAAGGGGGGGGGGGGTTGGCTACCCCTGATTAGAGTTATTAGATCTTCAGCTATTCTTATCATTTGTTTTTAGGCATAGAGGCCTAAGCATGTGGCCTGGGTGTCGTTTTTTTTTTAGGCATGGATCGAGATTTAGGCTTAAGTAAAGAAGGAGGCGTCGGTTTAACATGCATCCGTAGGCCTGAATACACCCTCAGAAGCCAGTGCCTGCACAGCGGCTCCAGACGCATCCAAGGTAAAGACATCCGCCGGTTCCATAGTTGAACCATCTCACGGCATACCGGACTCTGAATGGGTCTCAGTAGAGGCCTGCAAATCAGAAGTAGCGGGTATCAGGGGCTGCAAAAGCATCTCATTGAGTACTGGCGAACTGGCGACTGGCTTAGGAGAAGCATTGTCGTCAGTTTTGGACCTTGACGGCCTGTCTCTGTCTTTATCTTTGCATTTGTTTCAGAATCCCGGTAGTCAGATGGCTAACCGATGACATTTCTGGATAATTAAACCGAGAACCGAAATATTTAGAGGCAAAAATATACTGACAACGGATAGTGCGCGGATTAAATAAAGCACAAAACTGACAGCAAGGTACGTCATGGTCAGGGCCTAGGCAAGGAATACAGTACGAATGAAAATCTTTATGAGGTATTTGCTTTTGACATGTAATGCAATTATTAACTTTTACTGACATCGGGAAGGAGCAAGAAAAAGTTTCCCCAATGGGGTACTTAGCTTTAGTTGAAGACTTCGCTTCAGGAGTCGGCCGACTGGCACTTGCGAACTGCTTCTGCTTCGGGCACCACATGGCAAGAAAGACTGATGTAATGGCGTCGGCTGCATGTTTTATACCCCTGATGACCTGACGTCATGGAAGAAGGGACAGCAATCGACGCAGGACCCAAGACTTTGTTAATCAGGCTGACTGAGGGATACCTGCAAGCAGATAACCCAAATGTAATGACTGCAACAGTGAAACACGAAGAACATCTACCGCCCCATCAGTCTGATGAGCCTGATCTGCAAGGCCATGGAACATATCATGGACCTTATAAACAAAGACATTGGCAACCTTAAAACACTGGACCCCACCGAGTTTGGGTTCATGAAGGGCCGATCTTGTCTCCTGAACCTGACTGACTTCTTCGAATCAGTATCCAGAGCCATGGATGAGGGTAAGCCAGTCCACACAGCCTATCTGGACCTTGCCAAGGCCTTTGACACCATCCCCCACTCTGGAATTATAGATGAACTTACTAAGCTTGGCATTAATCCCTACGTCACTCGATGGGTTGCCAACTGGTTTACTGACAGAACCCACACTGTAAAAGTAGCTGACTCCAAATCCAGCTCCAGGCAAGTGACAAGTGGAGTACCTTCTGGGACTTCTCTTGTTTGCCGCCTACTTCTGTGAAATACAGGCCAGCACTAAGGGACTCTGTCTAACAAAGTTCGCAGATGACTGCAAACAAGGAGTCATTACCGAATCCCCAAATGATGTGGATACTCTACAAAAGGGCCTTACAAAAACAGATGCTTGGTGCCAGAGCCATGGGCTCAAGCTCAATGCCATGAAATGTGTAGTCATCCCCTTTGGGAAAAAACATGTAGCCGTGAATTACCACATAGGTGGCAGTACACTAAACACCGAAAGTGTGATGAGACTTAGGAACACAGGTGGACAGTGGTCTCCCCTTCAATAACCACATCGCCACAACAGTCAGGAAATCCTTCTATGTGGCACACCTCATCACTAAGGGCTTTTCATCCAGAAAAAAGGAGGTAATTGTCCCACTGTACTCATCCCTCATTAGACCCATTATAGAATACAATGTCCCATTTGGTATATACCCCTCAAGACATCTGCAACAACTGGAAAGGCAGCAGAAATACCTCACTAAAAGAATCACAGGCCTAAAGCAGATGCCCTAAGCTGACCACCTTAAAAAACTTCAGCTATACTCTGTCACATATCGTCTACTCTAAGGCGATGTCTGCTTAACATACAAGGCCATGTCAAACCCAGAGCTGTTGGACATGCTACACTTAAAGAAATCCCAATCCCTCAGAGCCACATGCTCCAGGGAACTAAACCTTGTCATCACAATAAACAAAACATGCTGGAGGGATAGGTTCCTGACCCAAAGACTCCCCAGACTCTGGAATAGACTGCCCATACATGTCAAGCAGAGCGTCTCTTTGGCCCTCTTCAAAAGGAACCTTGATGACTGGATGGGAGAAAGGAAATTCACCCTGGGGATGATGTCAGTCGCCCTTGCTAGACAGGGGTCCAGGGAAGTAAATAGTGTGGGAAGAAATAGCCAGGGGATTGTTATGGCTAGGCTTGTATAGGCCCTAGGGCCGAAAGCCTAGTATCAACCTATGAAGAGTTTGGTTTTATTAGGGTTAAGGGCGAGATAGTTTTGTGACATCCAGGATTCAGTTGAGGTGAAGGTTTCTTGGGTAAGTTGTTGCAGTAGAGATGCAGATTTAGATAGTGGAGTAAACTGTGCACTGAATTACAGAGCAGTGGGAGAGAGAGAGATGTGGAAGTCATTGATGAATATACTGAAAAGAAGGGGACCCAGTACATACCCCTGGGGTACCCCAGTATTGGTGTTGATAAAAGGGGTGAAGCATTGCTGCCAAACAGTAGACTGTTTCCTATTGGTTAGATAGTCAGTAAAGATTGAAGTGTAAGGGGAAAGATGCTCCGTTTGGATAGTTTGGTAAGCGGGGGGGGGGGGACTGTGTCAAATGCTTTTGATAGATCAAGAAAGAGTGCAGAGACGAAGGAACTGGCTCAAGCTCTATTAACTGTGTCTGGGAAGGGAGATAAGGGCAGTGTTAGTGCTATGTCCTGGTCTAAAGCCATGCTGGGTGGGGAAAGCAATTGTTGTGTCATCACATGATTGAGGAGCAGAGTTTGAATGCACTTTTCAAGTATTTTAGAGATGGGTGAGAGTATGGCAATAGGCCGGGATTTTAAGATGTCTGAGTTATTACCTCCTTTTTGGAGTGGAAGGACATACACTTTTTTTTCCAGATATCTGGCATACAGGATTCCTGAATGGATCTGTTGATGAGGATACTGATAGGGTATGCTATGGTGGAGGCTGATAGTTGTAAGAATTCAGCAGGTAGGTTGTCAGGGGCATTGGTGCAAGGTTTCAGTTTATGACTAAGTTTTTTTTATGGCTGAGGTAGGTATAGGGAAGAGAGAGAAAGTGGGTATTGAAGCAGATGAGGTTTGTGGTTTAGTAGTGTGAGGTTTGTTAGTGTTTAGTGGTGGGAACGTAGAAGTAAGTTTAGTAATAGTTCATAGGTAGGTACTAGGCTATCGGCCCAAGGGCCTACGTAAGCCTAGCCAGCAAGGTACCATAGTTTATGCCACCCAAGAAAGTTATTTTCCTGTGCCACTGTCCAGCAGAGACACAGAAGTGATCCCCGGGGTGTATTTCTTATTTTCCATCCACTCATCAAGATTTTTCTTGAAGAGTGCTAATGAAGAACTTTGCTTGACAAAGATGGGTAGCTTGTTCCAGAGTATAGGAAGTCTCTGGGACAGGAATCTATCCCCCCAGCGTGTCTTGTTTATTGTGGTGACAAGGTTTAGGTCCCCAGAGCGTGTAGCTTGGAGGGATTGGGATTTCTTTAGGTGTAGTATGCCCAACAGCAATGGGTTTGACGTAGCTTTATATGTTAGGCAGAGATCACCTCGGAGTAGGCGATATACTACGGAGAAAAGCTGGATTTTTTTGTGGCGGTCAGTATAGGGCATTTGTTTGAGGCCAGTAATCCTCTTTGTGAGGTACTTCTGTGGCCTTTCCAGCTGCTGCAGATGTCTTGTGAGGTACATTCCAAAAGGGGCGTTGTACTCTATAATGGGTCTAATGATTGACGAGTAGAGGGGAACAATGACCTCTTTTTTCCTGGATGAGAACCCTTTTATGATGAGGTGTGCCACGTAGAAGGACTTCCTGACTACTATGGCGATGTGACTATCAAAGGAGAGACTACTGTCCACCTGGGTCCCAAGGTCTCTTATCAAGCATTCAGTGTTAAGTAGATTGCTGCCTATGTGGTAGTTCATGGGTACAGAGTTTTCACCAAAGGGGATGACACTGCACTTTTTGGCACTGAGCTTGAGGCCATGGCTCTGACACCAGGCATCTGTCTCAGTGAGGCCCTTTTGTAGGATGTCCACATCATTTGGGGACTTGCCTATGGCTCCTAGTTTGCAGTCATCTGTGAACTTAGTCAGCCAGAGGCCTTCTGTGTTAGCCTGTACTTCAGAGAAGTAGATACCAAACAGGAGAGGTCCCAGGACGGAACCCTGTGGCACTCCACTTGTCACTGCTTTGAGGTCAGATTTGGAGTCATCAACTTTTACAGTGTGGGTTCCGTCAGTGAGCCAGTTGGCAACCCATCTTGTGACAGAGGGATTTATACCTAGTTTAGTGAGTTAGCTATAATTCCAGAATGGGGGATGATGTTGAATGCCTTGGCGAGGTCAAGATAGGCTGTGTGAACCACCTTACCCTCATTCACGGCTTTGGTGACTGCCTCAAAGAAGTCGATCAGGTTCAGGAGGCATGATCTGCCTTTCACAAACCCGAACTGGGTGGGATCCAGAGTTTGGAGGTTACCAATGTCTTTGTTTATGAGTTCCATGATGATACGTTCCATGGCCTTGCAGACCAGGCTCGTCAGGCTAATAGGTCAATAGTTCCCGGGATCAGATAGTGTCTATGAAATAGGAGTTAAAGAGAGAGGCTAAGTCTGGAGAGTTTTTTTCAGGGTTTGGGGATGGATTGTGATTAGTTCCTGGATGGAATAGGGAGTTGACTGCTCCCCAGAATTTCTTGGGGTTGTGATTATGTTGGTTTTGTAGAGTTTGGAAGTATTCTTTTTTGTTTTTGGTTACTAACCGTTTGGCCTGGTTATGAAGTTGTTTGTAAAGTGTGAGGTTGGAGGCTGTCATTTTTTTGCCAGGTATTCCAGGCTTTGTCCCTGGAAGACATAATTTGCTTAGTGAACTTAGTTAGCCATCTAGCATGATTACATTTGACTCATTTTAGCCATAGAGGGGCTAGAGTATTTAGGATCCTTAGCAATGTTGAGTTGAAGGTTTCTACAGCTTCATTAAGAGGGAGAGATTTTAATGGAATCCAGTTAGTGGTATGCAATATGTCATTGATGGTGGTAGGGGAGAAGTGGGTTAGATCTCAAGTATATCTATATTGGTGTATGTTTGGTACTGTCAAGGGCTTCCGTATTGTGAATGCTGGTGAGTGGTCACTTCTACTATCTGGGAGTGTACCAGAGGTAGGGAAGTGTTTAGGGTCAGAGACTATGATCCAATCCAAAATTGAGCCTTTGCTATTTCTTTTATCAGGCCTAGTAATATCAGAGATAAGCCGAGTATAGGTATGAAGACTGATGCCTATGGAGGGGCTACTATTGGAGATTTCTGACCAGTTAATGTTGACATCGCCTAGCTTGACTGTTTCATTCTTTACATTGTTTGAGGACCAGGCATGGAAATCCTCAAGTACTGGAATATTGTTGCCTGGGGGAATATATATGACTATAATGCATAGTTTTTTTTTTGGTTGTTTAGTTGTAGGAGGGAAATTAGTAGCTCTGCAGTGGAGAAGGTAGGAATGGGCTTAGAGTAAGGAATCACTGTGAAGGTGCTAGGGTATAACAGACACCATAAAAAAGGAGGAGGCATTGCCCTATCTGTTCTTTGACAGGAATAGTTTGGGCGAAGAAATTCTGTATTCTTTATATCTGGTTTTAACCAGGACTCGGTAATGGCTGTAAAGTCTGGTTTATAGTGACTTAGCCATGCATGTAGATGGGGAAATTTGTTCCTTATACTTTGAGTATTGATGGTGGCGAAATATAGAGATTTTTTTTAAGGTTAGGGGCTTGTTGAGATGATTGAGAAGGGCCAGGGTTAGGGTGGATATCACCACTCTGAAGTGGTCTAGGATTGAATGGTTAAGATTTTGGATGGAGAATCTTTTTCAGGTAATAGAAATGAATTTGAGTTGGGTTGATAGGAAGAGTGTTTTGTACAGAGAGGATTGTCAGTTTTGTTTCTAAAACTGAGTCAGTGGCATACATACTAGACCAGATTGCAGAGTAGCTGGAGAGGGTGGTAAAGTATACAGATGTTGATAATGTGGGTTTGTGGGGTATGCAAGCTGGATGAGGAGAGGAGAGGGTTAGAAGGAGGGAGAAGGAAATGGTAAGTATTAGTAGAACAATTATGTGCATGCTGGACATAGTGTAGAGAGTAGAATATAATAGGTGAGTTTGTAAGGTGAGGTTAGTAGGTTTAGTGGAACTGGTGTGAGAAATCCAGAAAGGACAGTAGTATAGAGGTGATAGTGCTTAGGTAAGGGTAGGATGGTTGAGGTAAAGTTAGGTAGATGAAGGTGAAATAGAGTGTGAAGAGATGTGGGTATAAGATATTGGATTAAATGTATTGAGTATAGAGAGGGAAGGAGGTGATAATTGTTAGGGAAGCTGAAAGGAAAAATAAAGGGTTGGACTGATTGGTGGTAGGATGATTGTAAAGTGGTTGCAGGGGTGTGGTTTGGCAGGAGGAAGGTGGGAGGGATAAGGATAAGTAGGGGGTGGGTGGGAATGGGGGTAGGGTACAGCGGAGAGAGGGCGAACGGAGCAGGGCCAGCCAAGCCGAGAGAGGCAAGAAGAAACAATCAGGAATAGCACTTGGCTTACCCCAGTGAGGTAACTGACTATGATACCTTAGCAGGAGAAGCAACTCATCAATATGGGCTCAGTAAATTACTCTAATCAGTCACCAAACACACTCCCACTGAGCAGGGCTAATAATGGCTGTATAATGGCTGTGCTCTCCAAGTGCTCAAGTTTCTGGAGGGTAAGTATTTACTATTACTGGTTATCTTTCCCTTTTTGTCTTTCCTTTCCTTGACCAGTTTTTGAGATATTTTGTTGATTAAAAAATACTTAGATAAAAATAGATCTTATAGGATTAGAAGAGTGATAGGACTTTATTCACTTATTCCTCTAGGAATCCATTTTCCACCCCAAAGTGGTCCTTTTCTCGTAATCAGAAGGAAAGGGCATTTTTGGTTCAGGAATCCCAAGGTTTTTGGTTGAAGACACTTCTGGTGACAGGGCCCCTTGAGGATAGGGTGGACTTTAATTAAGGTCACCCCAGGGGCAGAAGCAGACCGCAAAAGCAAGGGTTTAGAGGTCCCTTCACCGATAAACCTTTTCAACACACCCTAAACGGTTGCCTGATTGCCCTTCTATGGAAGCAGTTGAGGCACTTAACTCGACACCCACAAGCCTGGAAGGCCATCATCACAGATTCTTGGGTGTTGAGAGTAGTAACCAGAGGCTATACCATCCCTTTCATATCCCTTCTGAAGACATGGAAAAAGACCCTTTCCAAGCATTCCATCCTGACAAAAGAATAGCAGCAGCACAAAAAATAAAGTTGCTATGAAAAAGAGTAATCCAGAAGGACCCATCAGATAAAAGGATAGAGAGTCTACTTGAGGTTCTTTTTAATATGAAAAAAGAACAGGGACCTTAGCCTAACTTTAGGCTCAAGCAAGCCAAATCTTTTTGTCAGATATCATTCAGGATGGTCACAGTTCAGTCCATTTTGCCTCTTCTGAGGAAGGACTACTGGATGTGCTTGGTAGATGTACAGGATACCTACTACCTCATAAATATAGCTAGGTAGTCTAAGGAGAGGGTTCCTATGCTTCCATCTGGGAGCCAGTCACTATCAGTTCACAGCACTGTCCTTTGGTCTCACCACAGCCTGCTGGGTTCACCAAATGCATGGCAGTAGTAGAATGCAGCTTAGGTTGCGCTCAATTTGCTGGAGTTCCAGGTGGCTCCTATATTTGGATGACTGGTCATTGTGGCTTTGACAAGGGATTCACCAATTTATGCAAGAGACTCCTTACTTCACTGGCTTTGTTCCTTGGGATTACGGTAAATTTCAAAAAATCCAAACTGGAACCAGTCCAAACAGAACACAGAAAACCAGGCTTCCTCTGTCCAGACTATCATCTCTCCATCTTCAGGCTTTTCAGGGCTTGCATCATTAAAACCTACCAGCTTACCTGATTCTTCACCTACTACTCCCAAGGCAGCTGATATCACCTTAGCACTGTACGGCAGATTTTACATGAGTGTACAAGTCGACAGTTTCTGTTCAGTGTTTCAAGGCCTAACAGATGATACAGCATCCCATCAGGCTGACCTGGACTTGCAGATAACACATTACATGGTGGATTAATCCTTACTGTTTCTAATGGGATGTCCTTTTTTATTTATTCCCCCACCAAAGGTCACAGTACCATGGACACCTCCCCTCTGGAGTGTGAAGAGGCATTTCAAAGGGAAGGCAATTCAAGGTATCTGGACCCAGACCAACAAACCTTCACATCAATGTTCTGGAAATGCAGGCAGCCTACCTACCTTGCATTGCAGGCATTCAGGAGTGAGAAAGCTGTACAGACAGACCATGTTTGTAGTCTGGTACATCAACAAACAAGGCAAAACCTGTTCCTACCCCTTTATGTTGACATGCCATACAGTTGTGGCAATGGGCAAGGTCTTCTCAATACTTTCTTTCTGCAATACACAAACCTGGAAAATACAATATTTTAGTGGACAAAGTGAGCAGGTCTAGTCTCATGATACATGAGTGGTCCCTTAATCAGTCAGTGGCAATCAAGATTTTCAGCCTCTGGGGCCAGCCTTGCTGCAATCTGTTTGCAACTCCGGCACACAACCAAATGCAGCAGCTTTTTCATCATGATCACGCAGGAGGTACAGTCTCTGAGGGGCACTCTAATCCATACTTAACCCCTGGGGTACTCCTGTATGCTTACTTTCCCACTCCCAGTCAAGTTTCTTCAGAAAGCAAAAGTGATTTTCACTATCTCCTTTTGGCTCCAAAAGGTTTGGTTCCCCTTCCTTTGGCCTCACCTGGTGTACCTGGCATGGGTCCTGGATTCCCTTCTAGATTAGATTTCTCAACCCTCCTGCAAGCCTCAATTGGACATCAAATCTCTCTGCCTGACTGTTTAGTTTCAACACTTCCAATGATGGCAAGAAATTCCAGGCTATCCTCCCGAGTTGTTCAAATTCTCATATCTTCTCAAAAGCCTTCCACTAGAAGACTTACACGAACAATTTCACTATGTGGGAAAATTCTAAAGGTCTGGAGCCCTTTTCTGCATTCCCGGCTTCCATTTTGGATTGCCTGGTGGTTTTCCTTCATTTTGGAGCTAGTTATTCCAGGACTGAAGTACAATTAGCTTCCATTTCTAATTTTCATGTGGGAGAATAGCATGCTAGCATTGCTTTCCTAAGCATCTCAAAAGCATTTCTAAAAGATGCGAGACTGCCGTTGAGAGATTATATTCCTCCTAGGGACACCACTATAGTGTTACAGAGCCTGATTTAAGGCTCTGTTTGAACCTGTACCTTCTGCTGATTTAAAATTTCTGTCATGGAAGACATTGTTCTTGGTGGCCGTTACCTCAGCCAGGAGAACTGATGAAAGGATGGCTGTCGTCCATAGCATCATATTTGATTTTTCATAAGTACTCTCTCTCAGGAATAATCCAGATGTACACAATTACTGTTTTTTTTTTTTCAAATGAAGGGGACTGACCATCTCATTCATTCCTTGGATATTCTCGGTTACCTTACATTTATTTACACTGTACAAACTCTCATTCATTCCTTGGATATTCTCGGTTACCTTACATTTATTTACACTGTACAAACTCTCATTCATTCCTTGGATATTCTCGGTTACCTTACATTTATTTACACTGTACAAACTCTCATTCATTCCTTGGATGTTCTCTGTTACCTTACATTTATTTACACTGTACAAACTCTCATTCATTCCTTGGATGTTCTCTGTTACCTTACATTTATTTACACTGTACAAACTCTCATTAATTCCTTGGATGTTCTCTGTTACCTTACATTTATTTACAGTGTACAAACTCTCATTCATTCCTTGGATGTTCTCTGTTACCTTACATTTATTTACACTGTACAAACTCTCATTCATTCCTTGGATGTTCTCCGTTACCTTACATTTATTTACACTGTACAAACTCTCATTCATTCCTTGGATGTTCTCCGTTACCTTACATTTATTTACACTGTACAAACTCTCATTCATTCCTTGGATGTTCTCCGTTACCTTACATTTATTTACACTGTACAAACTCTCATTCATTCCTTGGATGTTCTCCGTTACCTTACATTTATTTACACTGTACAAACTCTCATTCATTCCTTGGATGTTCTCCGTTACCTTACATTTATTTACACTGTACAAACTCTCATTCATTCCTTGGATGTTCTCTGTTACCTTACATTTATTTACACTGTACAAACTCTCATTCATTCCTTGGATGTTCTCTGTTACCTTACATTTATTTACACTGTACAAACTCTCATTCATTCCTTGGATGTTCTCTGTTACCTTACATTTATTTACACTGTACAAACTCTCATTCATTCCTTGGATGTTCTCTGTTACCTTACATTTATTTACACTGTACAAACTCTCATTCATTCCTTGGATGTTCTCTGTTACCTTACATTTATTTACACTGTACAAACTCTCATTCATTCCTTGGATGTTCTCTGTTACCTTACATTTATTTACACTGTACAAACTCTCATTCATTCCTTGGATGTTCTCTGTTACCTTACATTTATTTACACTGTACAAAAGACTTTACAAAAAAATGATCAAATCTTCATTTCCTTTTTGAAGGCATTCAGACTGTATTAACAGACTGCTAGCAACTTCAGCAGCGTTCTTTAACCATGTTCCTTCAGATGACATCTGCACAGCAGTCACATGGTCTACGGTACGTATGTTTGTTTCTCATTACAAGTTCAACTTGCTACCCAGAGTTTGTTTTGGCTCTAGCATTCTGCAAAATATCCTTCCATAGTGCAACCTGGGGATTATCCTAGCTGGGGATTCTATCCCATGAGTTGAGGCAGACGGCAGAGACAACATCGGATATGAAAGTTTTGTACTTATCATAACACTAGATCCATGCAGTCTTCCTCTGTACATCTCAAAATTCCTACCCTCTGTCCCCCTTCCAAACTGTCACTCCTTACCTGCTCCTATGGGACCACATTAGACCTTCCTGGTACCTTTATTTGTTGTAACCCTGTGTGGTTGCCCTATGTGATTGTATTTTTCTTGTAGCTAGTATCCTGTTCATATTTTGATTTGATGGTAGTATACTGGGGGGTGGGGGGGTGCAGATTCAATCTGAGGGCAGTGTTGTTGAGGATGCATTATGGGAGAGAGGAGGAACTTGAGCCTTGGAGCCAAAGACTAAAGCTGACGTCTTCGTATCTGATTGGATGCGAAAACCCATGAGGTGTCTAAAGCGGACGTCTTCGGATCTGACTTGATCCGAAAACCCATGAGGTGAGATGGCTAGAACAGAACAACATGGATCCAGCATTATGGCAAATACAAAACTTTTGCTTAGTACACAGTGCCACACTGCCTTGATGGAACACCAGGAAGGGCTCCTTTCTATACCCCTCAACTGTCAAGATTTTTGCCTCATAAAATTTATATATTTTTTTTTATTTTTGTGGCAAATCAGTAAGGACTGAATTCACTAGCTCTCTCAACCCAGCACTGGCACAGTCAGTCAAGAGGAGAAGGAAACCACATACACCACTATTCCAGTCTCATATACACCACTATTCCAGTCTCACATAGACCTATCACATCAGCAAACCAAACACATAAACACACCAAAACATACTCGGAGGCTCTAAATAAAAATCTGCCAAAGCAGCAGAGACCTCCAAAGCAGACATCCAAGCAACTGCTACCCCACAACAATACCCACGTATCACATATTTCACAAAGTCAGTGTGCCACACAGCCACAGCCCTTAAGGCTAAAAAACACACCTAATACACTTGTAATAGGGGACACTATTGTCAGACACACTGACGTCCCACTCACCAGACTGAACAAGGAGAAGGTCACAGTAAGCTGCCTGTCGGGTGCCAGGATCCGCCACATAACACAAGCACTCAGGTCACTCCAAAGCAAGTACAAATATGATCCGTTATTGTACATGCTGGTGTGAATGACCCGAGATGTACTTCCCTGGACTACATGAAGAGAGACATAGAGGAGTTCTCTGATCATGTAGCCCAGACCGGTAAGACCCTGACCTTGAGTAGCATCTTGCCCTCACCAAGAATGATGCCACAGTATAAAGACAAAATGATCAATTTTAACAATTGGCTAAAGTATTGGTGTCATTCTAAGGGGATTCAGTGTCTGTCAGCCTGGGATGACATGCTCGACAAGCCACATTGCTTCACTAGGGATGGCTTGCACCTGTCACCCCTGGGCTTTCGAATACTGGCTAAGGCTCTTGCCACCACCATAGTGCCTTTTTTAGGCAAGGCTCAAAAGACAAACCCACCTCCATAGACAACACAAGAAAAAAAAAAACTAAGGGTAATGCTGCTCAATGCCAGAAGTCTAAACCTCAAGATGAACGCACTTGAGGCTCTCCTCAGTATGGAGAATATCGATATCTGTGCAGTGACAGAGACCTGGTTCAAGGCTCCAGAGAGCACCCCAGCACTACCAGGTTATACCTCATACCATGCTTTTCGGCCCCAAAACTCGGACCGAACCAAAACGGAGGGGGAGTATCCATATTCATCAAAGATACCCATACCTCCAGGTTAGTGGCACTGCACAAAGCATCGGAGACCATCCATGTACAATTAACAGTGGTCAAAACTGCCTTTCAGTTTGTAGCCTGCTACAAACCACCCTCCCAAAATCAGGAACCCCACTCGGCCTTCATGAGAACACTGGAGAATATGAAGGTCTCTCCAAACACAATAATATCGCGTGACTTCAACTACCCAAACATCGACTGGGAAAACTACTCAAGCCCCAACACCCTTGCCCAACAGTTTCTAGAATTTATAAACTCAAATGCTATGGAACTGGTCACCACTCCCACTAGAGGGGATAACATATTGGACCTGGTCATCACCAACATGTTCCACACCAGAGGTATGTCCATCATTGGTAAGATCAGACCATAAAATAATCTCACTGGACATCCATATCCCATCCCCACCCCCAACCAAGGAAATCACGGTGAAAAATTTCTCAAAAGCAAATTTCACACTTCTCAAAACCGAGGTGGAATCCTTCAAAGCCACCGGGCCAGTGGAAAATACTGCCCAAACAGCAGAATCCTTTACAAATGCATTCTATGGACACCTACAGGAATGCATGGATCGTGCTATCCCAAATAAAACCAAGATTCACTCCTCCAAAGGCAGGAGACCAGTCTGGTGGACCCTGGCCATAAATAAGCTATACAACAGAAGGAGGAAGCTACTACATGATAGATCAAAATCCCAAAAAGGGAAGGCATCTCTGATCAGTACTAGCAAGAAATTGCACAAGACACTAAAGATAATCACAAGGCCTTCTTTAGTTATGTCAGGAATCTGGGGGGCAACTCCCAGATATGCTCTGAGTTAGTACAAAATGACAAAAAATACACTGATCCCACAGACATTGACAACATCCTGGCAGACAGGTTCAGTGCAAACTTTTCCGCCCCTTCCCCACCAAAAGACCAAATGTCTATCCCAACAGAATGTAGCCTCCCTGACATCACAAATGCACAGGTGAGAGCTGCCCTCTCCAAAGCAAAAAACACAGCATCAATGGGACCAGATGGTGTCCCGGGCTGCGTCTTACACGAGCTCCAAGAAGAACTAAACCCTCACATAAAGTAACTGTTCAATCTCAGCCTTACTACAGGATATGTACCCAAGGAATGGCGTACAGCAACAGTGGTCCCGCTCCACAAAGGTGGTGCCACAACGGACCCAGGAAACTATCGCCCTATAAGCCTGACTAGTCTGGTCTGCAAAGCTATGGAGCATACCATCATGGAACTCATAAACAAGGACATTGGTAACCTCCAGACACTGGATCCTACCCAATTTGGCTTTAAGGGCAGATTTTGCCTCTTGAACCTGGTCGACTTCTTTGAAACAGTTACCAAGGCTATAGATGAAGGGAAGGTAGTCCACACGGCCTACCTGGACCTCGCAAAAGCCTTTGACACAATACCCCACTCAGGCATCATAAATAAGCTCACCAGCTTAAATATCAACCCCTATGTCACAAGATGGGTTGCAAACTGGCTCAGGGATAGAACCCACATGGTCAGAATTGCAGGTGACACGTCAGACACCAAACCAGTTACAAGTGGCATCCCACAAGGTTCAGTCCTGGGACCTCTCTTGTTCGGTATATACTTCTCTGAGGGTACAGGCCAATACGGGAGGACTATGGCTGACCAAGTTCGCAGATGACTGCAAGCTGGGCGCCATAATCAACTCTTCGGCTGACACAAGCATCCTCCAAAAGGGTCTCACAGAGACAGGTAACTGGTGCCAGAGCCACGGCCTTAAGCTAAATGCCAAAAAGTGCATAGTCATCCCCTTTGGAAAAAACAAAGTGCTCACAAATTACCACATAGGTGGTAATCTATTAAGTACGGAAGAAGTAATTAGGGATTTGGGGACCCATGTAGACAGAAACCTCTCTTTTGACAATCACGTTGCCAGAGTGGTTAGAAAGACCTTCTATATAGCCCACCTTATCATGAAAGGGTTCACATCAAGAACAAGAGAGGTCATTGTGCCCCTCTACTCCATCAGGCCCATAATTGAATACAATGCCCCATTTGAGATGTACCTTACCAGACACCTGCAGCAACTGGAGAGGCCCCAAAAGTACCTCACCAAGAGGATCATGGGACTCAAACAGATGCCCTATGCAGTTCGGCTTAAGAAACTCCAGCTCTACTCAGTTGCTTACTGTCTACTCAGAGGTGATCTATGCCTGACGTATAAAGCTATGTCCAACCCAGAATTAATGGACATGCTCCACCTCAGGAAATCCAAATTCCTTAGAGCTACACGCTCCAGGGATCTAAACCTCAGCACAGAAATAAATAGGACATGCTGGAGGGACAGATTCATATCCAAGAGGCTGCCCTCACTCTGGAACAGAATCCCAATCCATGTTAGGCAGAGCCCCTCACTGAGTCTCTTCAAGAGAAATCTTGACGAGTGGATGGGAGATCGTAAGTTCACCCTTGGGATCTCTTCTGTGTCCCTGCTAGACAGGGGTACAGTAAACTAACCTTAAAAGGGCTATCTTCTGTGACCTACTCTACAGAGGCACAGTCAACCAATCTAAAAGGGTGGCGAAAGCCAAACACACTGGCTAGGCTTGTAAATGCCCCAGGGCAGATAGCCTAGTATCAACCTATGAACCTATGAACTAAATAATGACAGACATTTGAGTTTCAGACTTCATATCCTTCAGAAAATGCATGGTAAAAACCTTTTATTCTATTAACTTTTCAAGTTCATAAGAGCAATATTTAAAAATGTATCACTATTTTTGGTGCTTTCACATCAAGGTTGGACTTCTGAGACTTGTCAAGTTGAGGTAACTGATGCCAAGAACAGTGCCTTCCAAAAGAGGAACTGAACACGAGATGATACAGCTGGTTCAAACAGAGGTAAAGTTAATCTCTCTAGAACATAGTGGAGGTCCCATGGTGGAACAATCTGCTTTCAAGGAGGCCTGGGATGAATAACTCCCCTGAGAAATTGTTTAACAGAAGACGTAGAATATACAGAGGGTTCCATTGACAGACAAGCTAAAATAAAAGAAGCATATGGTTTTACAGAGGTACAAGCTAAACCTGATTTGTAGACGTCTGACAAATATTCAGCAACATATGCCACTCTAAGCTTACTAGGGGTCCATGAGCTTAGACTGGTACAAGGAGGAGAATCTCATGCCCTTTGCTGGGCAAGATTTTCTTGTGCATGGCTTCCTAGCCTCCTATATATTTACCACATCCTCTGAATATTTGTGCCTACCTGGGATTAGGGAAAGATCATCCAGGCTGTTACCCTCTACGGGGCCAGGTCAGGGTGCGGTAGGAGCACTCTGAGTCAGTAGGTTCGCTCACTGAGACAACACTTTGTGCTTTAATCTTGGCAGATTATACAGGAGAGGAAACCAGGGTTGCCTTTTCTGGCCTCCCTTTCTCCTTCATTTTGATCAATATCCTGGGAATCTAGCATATGGTAAAAAAGCAAAATGGAACTAACTTCTCCAATTCAGGACAAAAGCATATGTCCTCCTGGCTCCAAGAGTTATTATTGTCATGCAAAATCATCTCAGTTGCCTGTACAGATGGGAAGCAAACGGGTCTGTTTTGAGCACACACCACTTCTTGTTCAACTGCAGAAATATCTTTAAAAAAAAAAAAAAAAAAGTAAAAAAGGGTAGCAAGATCTCTAACATCCGTTGATTGGGGGCCCAATTCAGATCTACTTAGTCTGTTTGCTACCACATTCTGTATTGAAGGAATATATGCAGCCATCAAGGAAACTCCTACTTTGGTGACCTTTCCCAAGCCTGCATGACAAGTCTCTGCAGTGAGGAGGAGCGAGTCCCTTCCTACTTGTTTTTTTCATAACAGAACCCAGTTAACTTACCATTATGCACATTAACAGTGAAACACTTTCTTGATAATACTTACCATTTATACTACGTCATTACCTTAGTTGTTTGATCGGTACTGCCATCATCAACCACAATAACTTCATAAGTGAACGAATTGTGCTGCTTCTATGGGGAAAAGACAACAGAATTAAAAAGTGTCACAAAAAACATAACATTAGAAAAATGGAATCAAAAATCACAATTTTCACCAGAAAAAAAAAAAAAAACAGCTTGCAATGAACTGCACCTTGAATCATTACTGAAATTAACAAAACAAGGATGGAGTACTCAAAGCCTATCTTCCTTTGGGATTTATTACAATATTTGCCAAGCCGGTGTACATACAAGTTTTATACAATTTATCAGCAACTGGTTACGTCTGAAAATAATCAAATGAGTACGCAGGATAATTATGCAGTTATATAAAAAAACGAAATGACTTTTACAGCGTTCATATTCCTTCACTGTTTCTATATGACATGGAGGGCATGCCCCCAACAAGCACTACCTAAACATTTTTCCCACTGAACCAGGGTTCTTTTGCAAGACATACCAAGCTGTTACTCCAGGCTATCATGAATGACTAACATTTGATCTTCATTTAAAATTTAGAAGTAATTAAATGAATGGTTAAACACAAGTATTAGCTTTACTCTTAAGTAATAACAGCAACTTCTAACATCAGATTATGAAACAGAGCAGCTATTTTATTTTCATGGTTCTGTAATGACCAACAGTTTTTAATAAAGGAATTCTTGCTTAATCAAGTATCTTGATACTTTATAACTGAGTAATTTCCTGTATATACATTTTCTTTCTTTTTAAACACCTTTATTTTTCACATTTTAAACAATGACAAAGAAACATACAGTAATAGAAAATAAAACAAAGCATTTTTAATTATTTTTGTGCATAATATATATACTTTCTTTTAAGAATCATTCATTACATTGAGGGGAAGAAAACATTTGACAACATTAATGTAACAATGATTCAGAGAGAAGAAGAATGCAAAAAAAAATACTGTTGTTGTTGGTAGGTCTTGATGCAGATAAAGCAATCACCAGAGAAACTGAGATTTTACAAGTAGGGCAACAGAAGCATTTGCATTTCCCTGATATAACAACGGTAATTAGAAGGACAGATGAAGGAATGGAGGCAATAATTAAAGTGGGAGGGCTCCTCTTTAATAAGCTCTGCCTGAATGAAAGAACCAGGCAGGGGTGTCCTCTTTCCCCTTTGTTTTTTGCATTATATTTAGAGCCATTGGCAAGGAAAAGAAGGGACTCAGAAATTCAAGGTTATAATTTGTATGGTAACCAAGAAAAGTTGGCTTTACTTGCAGACAGTAACATTTTGTACCTGATAAAACCAGAAAAAGACATCTCAGTGTTGTGGAACACTCAGTTTCATGTTTTTTTTTTTTTTTTGAGGGGGATATAAAATTAATGCAGACAAAACAAAAGCTATAGCTGTAAGCTATGTACCCCACACATGAATTGGTTCTGCAACACCCATATTTAGAGGACATGATAAAATGAAGTATTTAGGAGTATGGATTAAAAAGGATTCTGTTATGGCAGATAAGGATATGGGGGAGGTTAAACAAAAGATAATATAAATACTGAGAAACAAAGATTTCTTTATGGATGCACTATACAAGTAGCAGAGGACAAGGGTCAAGTGGGATAAAAAGAAGTTATGTACTCACCATAATGTTCCATCTGAGTAGGTAACTTCATTTGTCTGCAACCTGTGGGTATTGGATCCAAGCCGGCAGCTTTCCTAGCTAAATGATCGGAGTTCCAAGCTCCTCCCCCTACCCATAATGCCCTGCCATCTCCCTCTAACCCTCAGATCGAGTTTGCCAAAAAAAGGCAATAGGAAAATTACTGTAACACAGGAAGGGATTACAATACATTCCACCTGATGTCATCTGCAAAAGACATATCCTGATCCTTTGATAACGGACTAAGGGTCTGGGGGATGGAGGGAGGGTCGGTTGCAGACAAATTAAGTTACCTACTCAGATGGAACGTTATGGTAAGTACATAACTTCTTTATCTGAAGTAGTTAACTTCATTTGATCAGCAACCTGTGGGACAGAGTCCCCAGCTACCAACAACTTGGGAGGCCCTTATGGAAGGATATTCCGGAGCACTACGGAGCCAAAAGATGCGCGTCCTCTGGATATTAAATCCAATTTATAGTGTGTAATAAAGGTATGAGAGGAAGCCCAAGTAGCTCCTGAGCAAATGTCATCCAAAGAAACCCTTGACCAGAAAGCAGCAGAAGTAGCCATAGATCGGGTAGAATGGGCTCGTACTCTCAGGGGCTCAGGACGACCAGAAATTTTGTATGCGAGGAGGATGCATTGGGAATCCATCTAGCTAAGGTTACTTTAGTGACTTGTTTCCCCAGACAGGATTTAGCAAAAGAAACAAAAAGTTGATCTGATTTTCGAAGATCTGCTATTCTGTTTAAGTAAAAACATAACTGTCTGTGAACATCCAGACAATGAAGTCTATATTCTCCTCTGTTTTGGTAATTAGGAAAGAAGACAGGTAGATTGATGGACTGGTTGATATTGGCTCCTGAAGCCACTTTGTGCAGAAAAGAGGGATTAGTCCTGAGGGAGACCCTGTCTTTATGAAAGATGATGTATGGAGGCTTACTGCAAAGAGCGTGAAGCTCCGATATCCTCCTAGCAGAAGTAATGGCAATCAGGAAGACCGTCTTCCAAGATGCATATTTTAAGTCGACTGAAGCCGCGGGTTCAAAAGGAGGCCCAGTCAGAGCTTGAAGAACTAGGGTAAGATCCCATGGAGGCACTGCATCTTTAATAGAGGGTCTTAACAAAAAGGTTCCTTTCATGAATGTTTTGCAAATCTTGGAGGACGCTAGGGGGTCTGAACTGTTTCCAACGTGGTAGTGGGAAATAGCTGCCAACTGAACTTTAATAGTAGAAGCACTAGCTCCTTGATGAAAAGTATGGGAAAGAAAATCCAGAACTGCTGGGATAGGAGCCGTGAAGGGGTCCAAGTTCCTGTGCTCCGCCCAGACAGAGAAACGTTTCCATTTACTCTTGTAGATTTTCTTGGTAGACTGTTTATGGGTGGCCACCAGGATGGCCTTAACGGAGGAAGATATACGGGAGTCCTAGCCATTAAGGGAACTGGATCAACCAAGCTGAGAGCTTGAGGTAGTCCAGGTCGGGGGTCTTCAATCCTAATGGATGACAGATCAGATCCGGATTGGGATCTAAAATCCAGGGAGAATGTACTAGATGAGACCGCAGGTAAGGGAAGCAGGTTTGACGAGGTCAGAATGGGGCTATGAGGATAACTCTGCTCCCCAACTGACAAGCTTTCTGCAAGAATTTTGTCATCAATGGAAGAGGAGGATAAGCATACAGAAGACCGGACGGCCAAGCATGAACTAGAGCATCTCTGGGGGCTTCCCCTGGTGGGGGAATTAGAGCGAAGAACTCGCTGCACTTTGTGTTCGAAGGCGAGGCAAAGAGATCGCAGCAAGGTTGACCCCATTCAAAGAAGATTTGTTTCGCTACTGCTGGGTTCAGAGACCACTCGTAAGGTGAGAAGATCGTTCGACTCAACCTGTCCACTAAGATGTTTGACCGACCCGGAATGTGCGTTGCTATGAGAAAGCGGTTGGTGGATATCATCCATTCCCACACTCTCATTGCCTCTCTGCAAAGTGGATAAGATCTGGTTTCCCCCTGTTTATGTACCAGACTACTGACATGTTGTCTGTTTGAACTGCAATAGTTTCTGGAGGAAGAAGGGGATGGAGAGCCTGCAACACTAGAAGCACCACCCTCATCTCCAGGACACTGATATGCAGTGAGGTCTCTGCGAGAGTCCACGTGCCTTGGACGGATCTGCCCATGCAATGCCCCCCCCAACCTGAGAAGAGATGCGTCCGTGGTCACTGTGACTTGGGGAGGGGGTATAACGAAGGGGCGGCTTTCCCGGAGATCTCTGGAGCGGAGCCACCAAAGAAGCGACTCCCTGCAAATCCTGCTAAGAGGAATAGGTGTAGACAGGGGGTGAAATAGAATGGACCATTGAACTTGCAATGTCCATTGAAGGATTCTCATCTTCAGACGAGCAAAAGGTGACAGACTGATGGCTGCTGCCATGGATCCCAGGGCCCTCAGGACTAGTTCCGCTGAGGGCTGATGACTGAAAGATCTAGAATGTGAAGGCTTAGATTGCGAAGTCTGTCCACTATCAGAAAGACTCTGGATTGTGTAGTGTTTATCCTGGCCCCTATGAATTCCAAAATTTGAGTAGGTTGAAGGGAGGATTTCTTGTGGTTGACCGTGATCCCTAGATGGTGGGCTAGATGTAAGAAATAGTCCCTGCCTGAGCAGAGTTGATGCCTGGTGGGGGCGGTTAGGAGCCAGTCCAGGTATGGAAAGACCTGTATTCCCTGAAGCCTCAGGTGGGTCCCTACAACTGCCATGACCTTAGTGAACACCCTGGGGGCTATGGTGAGACCGAAGGGTAGGACCCTGAACTGATAATGGCTGGCTCCCAGCTGAAAGCGGAGGAACCTCCTGGATCGTCTATCCATAAGAATGTGGTAGTACGCATCCTTGAGGTCTATCGAGCACATCCAGTTGTTCTCTTGCAAAAGTGGAAGAATGGATTGAATAGTGACCATCCGGAACTTTTCTTTGGCGACTGACAGGTTCAGTGTGGACAGGTCGAGAATGGCACCAAAAAAAACCTGGAGTAAAAGCCTGATCTGGATTGCTCAAGGGGGACGCGCTGGATGGCTCTTTTTCTTGGCAGCCCTAAAATTTCGGATGCTGCTGCCTCCCTCTGATTGGGTGGAACATCGAGGAGTCCTCTTGACCGGGGAGGATAAGTTAGGAAAGGGATAGAATAGCCTCTGGATATGATTCAGAGCACCCAGCGATCTGTCATAATGGACTCCCAATTTGCTAGGTGCTCCGAGAAGCGCCCCCCGACTGCCTCCAGAGAGGAGCAGTCGGGCAACCCCTCAAGGCTGCTGTGCGGGTCAATCCGAAAAAGGTTCTCTCGACCCAAAATTCTTCGGCCCCCCCTCTGCCTCTGGGCCAGTGTCCATCCTGTCCTCCTCTGCCTCTGAAGGACGACGGATCCAGAGCGAAACGGGATTGTTGAGCTTTCCGGAACCACATCTTCTTTTGTCCTCTTTGGTTCCTGGAGTAGGACCTCTGAGGAGCCGAGAAGCGGATCCCGATGGCAGACAACGTCTTCCCGTCTTTCTCACTCTGGAGAAGCGTATCGCGGACGGTTTTGCTAAAGAGCATAGAACCGTCAAAAGGGGCATTCGGGAAGGACGTCTTGAAGGGTTCCGCAAAATCGCAGAGACAGAGCCAGGCCTGTCTACGTAAGACGACGCCCATTCCGCTAGCTCTAGCCACTCCCTCTGTACAATGGGAGAGAAGCCGCATAGATGTGTTGGTAATTGACTTGAGAGTGGCCATTCGAGCCGAGAAGGTCCGCTTGTCCTTGGCCGACATGGACTCTGGGGGTGACCCAGCGTACTCTTTAATCAGGTCCCGCTGGAGCCGAATCACATGTGCCATATAATTCAGTGACCTTACAGAGAAGGTCGCTGAAGCGAACATCCGCTTTCCAAGGTGGTCCATCATCAGAGACTCCTTGTCTGGAGGATTGACCGAGGAACTCTCCTGTGCTAATTACTTTTTAGTGGCAGCCGCCACCACCATGGCATCCACTGGGGCACCCTTGCTCTAAACTGTCCTGTCCGTGGGAGCGCTGAGGATCTTGTCCGGTCTCTTGGGTATTGGCTTGACAGTGTCCGGCTCCTTCCATGCCCAGGTAGTTATGAGGTCCACCAGGGGGTCGGCGGGAGGGGACACCCAAGAGGTAGATGGGCCTGCGTCAAACACCTCCAGAAACACAGACTCATCCGAGGAAGGTTTTTGGGCAGACCACACCCCTCTAATGCACAACATTTCCATAATGTCTCCAAAGGAGACGTCTTTGGGGGGGGGGTGACCTTGGGGAACCTTCCCCTAAGTCCGTGTCCTCCGTGAGGGAGTCAGGTGAGTCCAAGTGCCTCCTCTTGCACTTTTGTTTCTGAAGGACCTCCTCGGGGGGGGCTGTCCGAAGAGGCCTCACCAACAATGTCCTGTTCCTCTACGGGAACAATCTGGGGCGTAGGCGCAGGCTGTCCCTGGGGCCGGATGATGGAAGACAGGCCCGTTTGAGTGGGAATGGCGGGTGGATCCATAGCAAGAGCCTGGGGCCTCGAATCCCTCGAAAGGACCCTCTCCATGACGTCGAATGCCGAGGGGGAACTGCTTTCCCTCGGATCCGAAAGCAGTCCCCTCAGATCAGATGTGCGGACCGCCGCCGAAGGTGACCCGATCGGATCCAAAAGGGTAGTGTGCTCCGACCTTAATGGAGCTGAAGGCCCACTAACCCCTCCGGATCCAATGCTCAACTCACTGCCCCAAGAGCTCGGATCCGAAAACGGATCAGACAGACTTGAGGGTACAGTCAGTGTCGAAGTAGGAAACGCTGTCGGCGCCGACCCCACCCTGGCTTCGAAGCTAGTCGGATCCGACAGCTCTGAACCCCGATAGCGGGTCGGAGAAGGAGCAATGGGGGCAAAAAAAGGTGTTGAGCTCCCCCCCCCAAGGGGGGGGGGGCAAGAGCACTCCCATCTGCAGCTGGGCCTGGAGAAAATGACGCATCATCCGGTCCATGTCTGCATCGGATAAACTCCTCGTAGATCTGGATGAGGCCACCGAGGCCGGCTGGCCGGGATGGCTGTCTAGATGACCTTGAAGGTGACCGGGTCTCCTCCTCCGGCTCCAGGGAAAAACGTGGAGAACGGAGCCAGGAGGGGGAAGGCCCAGAGACCTTAAGGGGAGAAGCAAGCTGTTTGGACGGCGGTGCCGAAGGGGTCGACTTGGACCGCCTCTTGTGGCTGCGGTGCCTCTCTTTCTCTCTCTCCCTATTCTTTTTGTCCTTCTTTTTGCCATCCCTTTCCTCCTGGGCCAACAAGGGAGGTTGAGTCCCAGCCAGGGGATCGGGAGCAGCAGGTGGGGCAGTCGCGGCTGGCGCCACAGAGGAGGAGGAGGACGAAGCGGAATCAGCGGGCAAAAGGCCCGCAAGGATAAGTTTCGTCCTCCTATCCTTCAAAGCCCTGGGGTTGAAGGCTGCACAAATAGTGCAGCCCGAAGAGAGGTGATCAACCCCCAGGCAAATAACGCACCGAGTGTGGCCATCCGTTGGGGACAGCTTATGGCCACACTCGGTACATTTAGAGAAGATAGCTTTAGGGCCTTCAGACATTATAGAAAAGAAAACAGGCTCACACGCACACACCTTCACACACGCAGAGGGGGGAGGGGAATAAATTTAACTTAACCAAAAAAAGTTTAAAACTACCCAGAAAAGTTAAGAAAGTTAAGAGGGAGTTCACACACACAAAGACAGAGAAAGTTTTGACAGAAAATTAAACTTTTTAATCCTAAACTCAAAGTACCATGCTCGGAGCTCATTCTGAGAAGCTTACAGAATCCGCGGCAAACGAGATCTGGGGGTTAGAGGGAAATGGCAGGGCATTAGGGTAGGGGGGAGGAGCTTGGATCTCGGATATTTTAGCTAGGAAAGCTGCCGGCTCGGATTGGAATCGGATCGGTTTGCTGATCAAATTAAGTTAACTGCTTCAGATGTTGAACTTTCTGACTACAACAAGGAGGCTTAGGATCGCTGGATTTGAAGGGATGTTTTAGAGTTATACAGTTAAAGCTCATATAAATAACACAAGCAGAAATCTATAATTCAAAGTGGAAAGGGATGATGATGTTGAATTGGGGAGGGAAAGAATTCAAGAAATAAGGAGAGAATGAAATTTTGGATGCAGATCCTTAACATGAATAACAACCGTCATACAGAATATTATATTCATAAAGTAGCAGAAAGTATTCTAAAAACTAAGCCATGAGAATGAAGAAAGGAGATTCTGCCGATAAGGAAGATTGCAATTAGGGATGTAGAGAGTAGGCAAGAAGGGACTGGAATTTACTACAGAAAATGGACAAAGGATCCAAGGTATTGGGAGCAAATAACTAGAGAGGGAAAGGTAACAGAATGGGAAGAGGCCAAGAAGACATTTGGACTGCAGGCTAATGACTGCCCTCCCCATCAGGGATGGATATCGAAGTACAGGCAAAGAGAATGGGATAGAGTAATCCTAAGTGAAAAACCTGTTCTCTGCTGCTCTGATAGAGGTTTTCAGTTGAAAATGCTGTTAAAAAAGTGATAAATAGTATGACACACAAAATATTACACAATAACTACACAAACCAATCTAAGGAAGTTAGAAAATTCTGGGAAAAGAGAGTAGATAAGCAATTCACAAGGAAACAATGGGAGGACATATATATGGCTCCCAAATAAAGAATAAAGTCTATTAAGGTTTAGGATTTTTTACTTGGAAGTGTTTGTTTGCATGGGTATTTTTATACCATGGGTTGACTCCAAAGACTTTTTCCTCAGATAGATGGCAAATGTTGGAGGAGTGATGGGGAAGAAACAGGTAAGCAGGAATGCATGTTTTGGGAGTGTAATGAGTTGACAGACTTTAAAAATTCCCTACAGAGTACTCCGTCAGAAATACTGGGTGAGCAAATTAGTGCAGCCAAGGAAATTATTATTAATGTTATGATTATTTGAGCTGGGATACTGGATCTGAATTGCCTAGACATAGTAAAACCTTGTTAAGTTTAATTCTAGTTGCTGCCAAAAAAAGCAATTATTGCAAAATGGAAATCAAGGTCTAAACCAACTGTACCTGAAGTAGTGAATATTGTAACGGCGATAAAAAGAACTGCAAGCCAGATGTTTAGAAAAGCATAGGCGCAGACTACAAAGAAAAAATGGAAACTGTGAGAACGATGCATACAGAATAATGTTTTGGAGGAGGAGTGAGATTTAAGGGAAGACAAAACGCATATGGGATGTATAACATTTGTAACTGTGAACATGTTAATATGGTTTGTTTTCTTTTATATAAATGTATGTTTATTCCTATGTCTTAAGTGATAATTCAATAAAGGTGCTAAAAAATGAATACAGTCTCTCCATCACAGCCTCAGCCTCAAAAAAACCCGAAAACTTATCCACTCTACAGTACACTGAAAACAAATTCTGCCAGTTCATTTTCAATCCCACCCATCCCCAGGGACACCCCTGCACCAACCTCACCAACATCAAATAGCTATCAATCACCTACAGAGTTTAGCTACACCTAGGAGTTCTTCAAACACCTTCAGCCAGGTGTTTTTCCATCTCTTGCAGCCAAACTCCATAACAAAACCACCCCTACAACCTCTCCCAATTAACTTCATCATTTCTGATCCTCCAAACCAAAATGCACTGCACTGACCATTCCTTCTTCATTCTTACACCCAAAATCTAGCAATTCCTCCCCCTCACATAAAAGAAATCTCCTCTTTCCCCACTTTCAGAGCACAGTTCCTGATTTCAAGTGCTTTTCCACTGAATGCATCACTTAACTCCCTCCTTACTTACATCACTTCTACTTCGAACCTCTGTTCTCACCTGCTGCTTCTCTCCCATATTTACTACAAAAATTAATCTACATTTGTTTTTCTACTCTAACATTTGCTCATTCTTTCAATTGTCTGCACGCCTCTCCCTTCACTGGTTACTCCATCTTTGTGAATTAGTTCTGTTTCATTTTTTGTGAATCTCTTCACCCAGGCTGTATCTGCACATGGTCTATTGTGATCAGTGTACTACCCTGGTAAACTAACAAACTAAAAAATAATCTGCTCCTTTCCTTTTCTAAAATCCTGCCGCTTGTTCTTTTGTCTCCTTCACAAGTATTTAGAACTTCAAGTACATATGCTAAGATTTAGATTTCCATTCTCTAATAATGGCGTTTTTGGCAGCCAACAACATTTAACTTAGAAAGGCCTTACCACGTCTACGCAATTCAGATTGCATATCCTAACTGTACAACCAGTTGCTTCCCCAACATTTCTGACAAAGTACTCTGTAGGGAATTTTTAAAAATCTGTCAGCTCGTTAACCTCCCCACCAAAACAAAAATGGTCCCAGTTACCCATCTCCTTCCCATCATGCCTCCAGCATTTGCTATCTAAATGGATGAACATTCTCTAGTCTGCTTGGCGTTTAAAAATACCCATGCAGACATTTCCAAGCAAAAGTCCTAAACTGTCTGGACTTGTTGCATGTTTGGGAGCCATACAGATGTCCTTCTATCATTCTTTTGCAATATTTTTGGCTCCCCTTGCTTCAGCCTATGGCACTCCTACCCCATTTCTCCATGTCCACTGCTGGGTCCTACCAGCTTTGTCAACACCTTTGTACTTGCTCAAATACAAGCTGGGGCCAGTGCAGATTTTAAGCGCATTCTAGGGGGTCTCTGCCATCTACCATCAGCAGTGTGATTTTTAAGATCTACCACATTCTCCCTCCCTGTATCCACAGTTGCATCGGATGGGCAAGCATGCAGTGAGGATGTACAGAATATTGCCCCACCTGCACTGCAGCTCAGCCATGTCCCTATCGGTTTCCCTCTTTGGATCACCCTAGCCAGACAAAGTTTCCGATCTCCACCAGGGATTGTCATGGAGTGGTAACACCCATCCCTCCCTGCTGCCCCTTAAGCACCTGAACCACTACATGAACCTGGGTTGCTTGGGTCGAGGTCAGGGCTTTATCTCTCTATGCCACCAGAGTGGCTATTGCTCCTTTATAAATTACCTTTCTATTCTCTCTTCACAATCTTTTCGAACCTACTCTGTTTAATTCTTTACAATTATCATGCATTATTTTACATGCCCTACAAATTATCCCATTTTTAACCGCAACTTCGGTTCTAGACTCAACTAAAACCCTACAACAGCTAGTCTTTCACTTAGAACTCCCCGCTCTCTATATCTTATCAAATCCCTGGTAGGGATGGCAGTCTTTAACCAGAGTCCAAACTTCTGCTTGATCTCATCCCACACTATTACCTTTCTCTCTCTTTAGTTATTTGCTCCTAGTACTTGGTTCCTTTCCTAATTTTCCTCCAATGCATTCCAGTCCATCTTGTCTATTTTCTATAACTCTACTTTCAGTCATCCCTGTTGGTAAAATCTCTCTTCTCCATTCCTGTGTATGCCAACTGTTATTCTCCTTATGGGCCTGCGTCCAAAATCCTACTTCCCTCTTATTTCTCCAATTTCCCTGTTTCGCCATCAACATTCTCTAATCTGATTTATAATCTTCTGCTTGCGTTACGTATAACAGCCTTAACTACAGAGCTTGGAAGTATCCCTTCAAATTAGGTAATCCTAAGCCTATTTGTTACAAGGGGAAAATCAACGTATCCCACTAAATTGTAGCCCTCTTCCCTTTCCACATACATTCCTTTACCTCTTCGTTAATTATTATCTTCCACAGCTTCCCCTCTGGTTATGTCAAAATATGTCTGACCTGCATATAAAACTAAAGGGACTAAAACATTGTTACTGCTTGAATCTTACTATCTATAATCAAGCGCTTCCAGTTCCTTAACTGTTGTATTATCTTTTTAGTCTCTTTCCATATATCCTTGGCTGCCACAACACAATCATTTTTAATTCATTATCCTAAATACTTAATCTTGTGAAACTAGAAATATGCATAGTAATGAACCAATTCGTGTGTGGGTAAATAATTTACAACAGCCTTTGTTTACCTTCATTTAATTTTTATCTGTCTCAAACTGTTTCACAACACAGAAATGCCCCTTTCTGGATTTACAAGTACAAAATAATATCAACTGCAAACAAAGCTAACGTTTATGGATTACCACACTGTTTATATCCTAGATTTGGGAAACTATTTTCTTTGGCAGTAGCTATAATTATAAAGTAAACAACACAAGGGAAAAAACACCCCTGCCTGGTTTCACTGTAGGATCATAGGAGGTTACTTGGCTAATGATCCTGGGGCCCTTAGAAGCCTAGCCAAGAGTTTATCCCCCAAAAAAGAAACCTCAGTCAGCACCTGTTGTCCCTGTCAATGAGGGACACAGATGAAACCCTGGGACAAATTTGTGGTTTCACATCCACTCATCAAGGTTGTGCTTGAAGAGGGTCAGCGAGGTACTCTATTTGATGTGTATGGTAAGTCCATTCTAGAGACAGGGCAGCCACTGGCAGACAAACCTGTCTCGTCAGCAGGTTTTGTTCATGTCGCATATTAGATTCAGGCCTTTTGAACAAGTAATGCGCAAAAAGTTAGACTTGCGCATATGGAGCTTCTCTAGTAAACATAGCTCCTCAGAGAGGAACCCTCCCAAATTAATTCTTGCCTCTGACCCTTCCTATATCTTCCTAATTAACCCTATTCTGTCAGGGAATGCAAATTCTGCCACTGCCTGACTTATAAAACCCATGTGACTATCAACTGCCTTCTCTTCATTGAGTCCTACCAACAATGCTGGTATTTTCTTATACTCTGCTTTCATTTGGATCATCACTGTTCTATTATTTCTGTGAAATGTTTGCCTCCCATCCACAAAACCACATCGATCTGTATTTATCCATTCTGCAACACCTTTGCTGTTCTCTTAGTATAGATATAAATTTTTACAACCACGGTTTAAATTGAAATTTCTAAATATGGGTAATATTGTCACCATAGCTGTCTACCATGGTGCAGGTACTTACCTTTTAAAATACTGTTAAAAACCCTTCTCAGTCTATCACTTTCTTCCGTTCCAAACTTCCACAGGAGTACCATCTGTGCCTGGAGACCTCCCTGTTGATTGAATATACATCACTATTTCTACCTCATCTCTTCACTTTGAATTGATGAGACTCCTTTTCCTTTAACCTTAACATAATTAAGTCTTCCATAAAAATTTCCATTTCTCCATTTTTTGGTTTGCAAATTCTTCTGCTTTACACAAATTTTCATAAATGTTTCTATCACTAACACCACTGTAGGATCTCTGTTTATTATTCTTGTTATAGGCTCCCTAAATTTTGTGTCAACACTTTCCATTTTCTGTTCCCAAGTTACTATACTAAACAAGTTTGTGGTCTGGAGTTGTTCTCCACTGTTTAACAGAAACCTAAGTTTATGCATGCTACCCAAATGCTCCCTTATTTTTCCCCGTTACCACTCTGCAATTGCTACTCTTCTTATTCTAAAAGACATCCTTTATTTTGGAACACTAACTTTTGTAAACCCCTCTAATTCCCATTAGCTTTTTTCCCATCTCTCTCTTATTTCTACCACATTTTTAAACACCATTTTAATTTATCCCACTCAACAAATATTCTTTCTGAACAAACTTCTGTTTTCCTCAATACCCCTTGAAAGTGTTTCACTACCAATTCCTTAAATTCCCTTATTTTAATCATCCATGCTAGCTTTTGCAGTGGTGTATCATATTTACTTCTTTACCTTCACTGGCGTAGTGGGGTGGGGAAAGAGAGGCAGTCCACCCCAGGCAGCACCTTTGGAATGGTCACATTTACTTTCAGTAAAAAAAAAAATTGTATATATGGGTCTACTTCTGAAGATCGACATTCATTTGGTCGACAGCAAAGTTGGTGGACAACCAGTATTCAAGTCACTTAACAAGGATTTGCCCCCCTCCCCAATGTTGTGCGACCCTGGAGTTGATATATATAGTTAGGGGGGGGTGAGGGGGCTAAGCCCCTCACCTATTGTTTAAAATGTGTAGTTTTTCTTGTATTTTCATGCCTTTAAATGAAAACAGGTGAGGGCTTTGCGCGCGCGTGTGTGTGTGTGTGTGTGTGTGTGTGTGTATATATATATATATATATATATATATATATGTATATAT